>NC_080387.1:70175540-70475540 GCF_028751815.1 Salvia miltiorrhiza
CTTCTCTGCAACCCCAAATACATGTCAACCGTGCTGGAGGAGCAGAAGACGATCGTGCAGAAACATGGAAACGAGGTTCATTACGACGTGCTAGCTGAGATGGAAGTTCTTTACAGATGCATAAAAGAAGCTCTGAGGCTCCACCCTCCGTTGATAATGCTTCTCCGGAGCTCACACAGCGACTTCACGGTGAAGACCAAGGAAGGGGCGGAATACGACATCCCCAAGGGACACATTGTGGCCACATCGCCTGCCTTTGCAAATCGTCTCCCGCATATCTACAAAGACCCGGAGACTTACGACCCTGATAGATTCGCTCCGGGAAGAGACGAGGACAAAGCCGCGGGAGCTTTCTCCTACATCGCCTTCGGAGGCGGTAGGCACGGCTGCCTAGGGGAGCCGTTCGCCTATCTGCAGATCAAGACGATATGGAGCCATCTGCTCAGAAACTTCGAGATGGAGCTCGTATCTCCGTTCCCAGAGATCGACTGGAACGCGATGGTTGTCGGCGTGAAGGGGAAGGTGATGGTGCGGTACAAACGCCGAGCTCTTCCCCTCAACTAATCTGATAAAGATTCCTGCAGGTTTCATCTTAAGCTTGTTTCATTGTGTAGGTTGGGTTTATTAATCTCTTATCATCAGACTATGCTCTTTTTATTTTTTTAGATGTTTATGATTTGCTGTTGTGCTCCAGACTTTTGCAGTTGTCAAGGCATTTATGAGGTTGTCTAGTTTCCCTTTTTCTATGCTTCTTTCTTTTCCTTTGCTGTTTCTAAATCAATCTTTTGCATTACATGAAGTCCATAATTATTTACGTCAACTGTGACAAATCAAGATTTTACCCAGTGCTATTAAGGGTGCTTTCTCATTCACATACTATGTAGGGATAATTATGATTTTATTTTCGGACAGCCTCCTTTTCTTCATTTTTACTCTAATTCATGTTTAATATTGTCATGAGATATTGATGTGATGGCATTTTTCCACTCTAGAAAACATGGGATAAAAAAATATGAAGACTATTTGAATTCGAATTTTGACCCATTTTATTATGAGATTTTCTCATACAAGTTTTTGCGTTAATAGAATTAGGATATTTGAAGAATCACACCAACAAAAACCAGTTGTTGAAATCGGCAACCTAATTCCTAGGTCCAATTTTTAATCTAAGTTCCAATTCAGCTTGTTTTATTTTAACCCCTTCAAACAACTCCTCACAATAAAATCCAGCCCCAATAAAATATCTATTTTAAAAGTTTCAATTTGCTACACATCCAAAAATGAAGTCTTGGCTAAAACGTTCTATAATTCATGTCTAAATTAGAATAAATGTAGTCTTAGCTAAAATCGAAAGCATCATATTTCAAGAACTAAAACAACAGAAAAAAAAGAAGGAAAAGTTGGCATTATCACGATTGAAGAAAAAGAGAATAAAAAAATGAACCAAGTTCAAGAATGGCCGGTCTGCTGCCAGAGATTGATGATGTCGGTGGCTTGATTGAGCAGAATGACCTTCTGCTTCTGGGAAATCCAGGGCTTGGTCTCGATCATGAGCTTGAGCTCCTCCCACGCATCCTTGCGCGGCCAGAAATAGTAGGGGCTCACCGGAATGGTGCCGTGGCCGCCGGGAATGAGCTGGTCGATGGCGATTCCGATGTTCTTCTCCATCCAGATGAACTTGAGCAGCAGCCGCGGCCGCTCCATCGCCTTCACCACCACCTTCATCTTCTCCCTCTCCTCATTTCCGATTGCCTGCGTTGCGGCGGAGGAAGAGGATGGAATGGTTAAGGGTTTCTTGTTTGGGTATGAACAAATTGAGGGGTTTTGGGGTTTGGGGGAGATTCCAATTTGAGGTGTTTTTGCTGGGACTAGTGAACAACATGTTTCGATTCCAAATGTTGATAACATTCTCTCTCTCTCTCTCTCTCCGTGGATTGCAGTCTCGAGAATGAGAAACTGATAACGGAAATGGGAATAGCGGTCTCTCTCTCTCTCTCTCACTCCTGTTGTTTTGGGAAGTGATGAATGATGACGTCTGTTAACCCGAAGCCCAGTTATTAGGCCCGCTTGGTTTTCTGGGGTATTATTTCTTCTTTGGGCTTTCTAGAATCTATTCACAATTTGATGAAATGTTGAATCTATTTTGAAATTAAGTTGTTGAAACGTGTGAATATTTTTTAAATAATCATAACATGTAATGAGTGCATGGAATCTATAAGCAAAAAAGAAGATAAATAGTACTCCCTCCGTCCACGAATTCATGACCTAAAAAAGGAAACGCGGATTTAAAAAAAAAATGATTATTTATTAGTTGAGTAGAAAAAATGTGTATTATTTATTGGGACCCACCAATTAAAAAATATATAAATATTTATTAAAAATGTGTAGAACATGAATTGGTGGATGGACCAAAAATAAAAGTAAGACATGATTTGATGGACGAAGAGAGTAGTTCAATCATTCGAGTCTTCAGGTTCAATCTCGCTCTGAACATAAGGGAGAAGTGCGATTGTCTAGGGCTCAATGAGAAATGAGGTCGCAAAAAACATCATCTGTTAGCATTAAAAAGAAGGCGACTTTATTGTATTACACATAGAAGATGTCATACATTCCTTCCGTCCCATTGTAAGTATCACAAAATTTTTAAACACATAAAAAAATGTAAATTAATTAAAAGTGGTAGTGACTATATTTTTAAAAGGATTAAATTTTGTTATTTATAAAAACAGATCACTTATAATGAACAATTCAAAATAAAATACATGTTACTTTTAATAGGACATAATAAATATTAGCAACTTTCTTGGCTCCTTCAACCATCAACAAGCTTCTTACTCTCTTGAGGTCTAAGAATTACTCTCTCGAGGCCTGAGAATTTATTTAACGAGAGTTCAAGCGTTCAATGAATTGAACTTTTATTTTATATTTTGCTTAAGGTTCATAAAATATTTGGAATAGGGCTGCGAGTCTTAAACTACTAAAATATTTTAAAAATGCAAATACTCCCTCCCTCCATAAGATATACTCCCTCCGTCCACAAAATGAGTACCCATTTGTGGACGGCACGGGTTTTAAGAAATGTATGGAGTGTAGTGTGAATAGTTTAAGGGTCCCACTTTTTGAGTGTATTAATTAAAGAGGTGTGTGGGGTACACTTGCCAAAAAGGGAAATGAGTACTCATTTCGTGGACGGACGAAAAAGGAAATATGAGTACTCATTTCGTGGACGGAGGGAGTACTACTTAGTTTCTTTTTGCCATTTAGGATGTCCATAAAAATTAATCTCTTTCTATTTTTGAAAATTTTCTATCACATGGTGGGTCCATTTATCCACTCACAATACAATTAATTATTACTATTAACACTATTTTTTAAGTGGAACCCTTTTTTCACTTACAATTAGGGGTGTAAACGAACCAAGCCGTTCGCGAACTATTTGGGACTCAGCTCAAAAAAAGCTCGTTCGAAATTCGTTCATTTTCTAAACGAGCCGAACTCGAGCCCGAATCTGAGCTCTATAAAATTATCGAGCCGAACTCAAGCCTGTGCATGTTCGGCTCGTGAGCTCGCGAACATGTTCAGCTCGAACCTATTCGCGAGCCTATTCACGAATAAGCTCACGAATATGTTCACGGATATGTTCGCGAATTGGCTCGCGAATAAGTTCACTAAATAATAATTTTATATATTTTATTTGTTAAATATTTTTTAAATAATAAAAATAATACTCATAATTAAAAAAAATTACTACTAACTTGATAAATTATCTATTTGTTAAAAATAAATTATAAATTATGATTCATAAATAGTCTAGCAATATATGAACAAATATATATATATTTTTATTTTAATTAAACCTTAATATATAAATAATTTGAACCAAGCTCGAATTCGAGCCGAGCTCGAGCTCGAGATAAACGAATAATTAACGAGCCGAATTCGAACCAAACTCGAGCTTGGTATTATATAAGCGAGCCAAGCTCGAGCTCATTTTAGGCTCGAATTCGAGCTCGGGCCGAACTCGAGCCGAACCAAATCTTCACGAATCGAGCCTGAGCCTGGAGGTATTCGGCTCGGCTCGGTTCGTATACAGCTATAGTTACAATAAATTAAACTATTTTCATTAAAATCTGTCCTATTCTTCTAGGATTATTTTTGGTGGTCGGGAGTAATTCTTAAGATGAACCAAAAGTATTTATTCCGATTATGACAAGAATTTAGGTTGGATAAGGCGACAATTTTTTAGGCCCCGACCTATCATAAAAAAAATAAGCCTAGGCCCATTCGCGGTCGATGAGAGCCCATATTTTGAGCAAAATTTAACACGATTTAGATAAGTCCGTTCCAACAATTTAATGCCTCCAATTATGACTATTCAATAATTTTTTTAACACCACTTGATCTATAATGCTATGTGTACATATTATATGCTTGTGAAGATTTATTCTTATAGCTATTGGTTGTTGGGGGCCTAGATCCGATCACAACAATAATTGAATTCACTTTCACAAATCCTACCAACCATCTCAACAAATGAAGTGCGTGGAACTTGTAATTTTCTTCATTGGACTAGAATCGATTTATTAATGTATGTTTATAATTTTTAGAAAAGAAAAAAAAAATAAAAATCAATCCATTAAACTACAAATTCACGATTGATAATAGAGTTTAAATGAATTTAATAAATAAAAATATATAATTACAGCTCGGAAAACACCTGTACAAGAATTACAGGCAAGAGCCGTTGACCGCTCGCTTTATTTCTATTTCTAATTTTTTATGTTATTTTTTTCTTCGTAATATTTTCGTCAAATTTTGCGGATTCAATCATCAATATTCAATACCACCCGCAGACACCAAATCGTTGATTCATAGCAGTTTATGAATACCTTTTTCTCGGGCAGAGAAACAAACAGTTAATCGCCGGCGGCTGGCTGTTTATCAATATCTCTTTTATTTGTTTTTTTCAACGATCGTTTGTGGTTGGAAATTGGATTTTTCTCGGGCCCTTTCTGATTGGCGGGAGTTCGAATTTTGGTAAAAGTTTCGGTTTTTGGCTTTATTTGGTGTTGTACAGAGGGATTGCAGTTCACCCAACTTTGTGTTATGCTACTTCGCATCAAATCATTTTAGATGAAGAATTCATGTATAGATAGATAGATATATTTTTTGTAGAGAGAGAAATGGGGGTTTCGGATAATACGAGGGGATTGTTATTGGCAATGGTGTCGAGTTTGTTTATCGGAACGAGCTTTATTTTTAAGAAGAAAGGTCTTCTGCGAGCTGCTGCTGCTGGTACACGCGCAGGTATTCATGGATTCATTCCTATATGTAGAGTTCATTGAATTATTGGTGTTTGCATTTGTTAATTCAGTTGAATTGTGTGAATGAAAGAGTGTTGTTTTGATTGTTGTGAGGTCTGTGATAATTGTTTGATGCTGCATTTCAAATTTCAAGCTATTTTAGCACGTTTTGATGATTCGTATGCTGATTGATGGATGTAGATTTGGAGTTGTTGATGACAGTGTTGCAAATGCAATTGAGCTAATCTTAATTTTGGGGGAGATTTTGTGTGGAATGGTTTGGTTTTGTGAAGACAAGGGGGAGGAGTTGTTTGTTTGATTTAATTAGTCAATGCAGGAGCTTTGTTTCGGAGGCGGAGACAGAAAAAATCCCTGGTTGGGGCCATATTTTCTAAATTTTGAGTTTATGATTTTCGAAAAGACAATTTTAAAAGAATAAAACAAAAGTTCTTTTGTTTGGTGGGGGCTTAAGCCCTCCCTTGCCTCCTCTTGGGTCCACCAATGGCTTGGTTGGTTGTTGCTCGTATTCATTCATGGTTTAGTAGTATATTCTCGCCAAAACTGTGGAAGCTTTGTTTCGTTTTAGGCTGTTGTTAGCCTCTGCATACTCAACGTTCGTGCTATTAGTACTGCAGGTGTTGGAGGCTACACTTACTTGTTAGAACCTCTTTGGTGGGCCGGCATGATTTCTAGTAAGTTGAAAGGTTTTAACGCGTTGTTGGTAAGGAAGTTCTTGCTTGTGGTTGGGCTAACTGTATTATTCTGTGCAGTGATTGTTGGGGAGATTGCGAATTTTGTTGCTTATATCTATGCCCCTGCTGTTCTTGTTACCCCTCTTGGTGCATTGAGCATAATCGTTAGGTAAAATTCTTCAGCCCTTAGACCTTTTGTAGCAGCATATTCGACAAAGATGATCTAGGTTAAGATTTCTTGATGACATTTAGTTGTCTAACTAAGCTCTTTTCATGAACCTGAAAAGTGCTGTTTTAGCACACTTTCTGTTGAAGGAACCACTGCGACAGATGGGAATTTTGGGGATTGTGTCTTGCATAGTTGGATCGGTTGTAATTGTCGTTCATGCCCCTCAAGAACACACTCCATCTTCTGTTCAAGAAGTCTGGGATTTGGCATCTCAGCCAGGTTCCCCCCCTCTCTATCTATCTCATTCACTCACTCATTGTCATGTTTAATTGTTCATAGCCGTGTTTGATTGGCCTATCGCTTATTTTTGCTTGTTTATTGCATCCACAGCATTCCTCATTTATGTGGCAGCTTCGGTATCTCTAGTGCTACTTCTCATTTTGTATTTGGAGCCACTCTACGGGCAGACAAACATACTCGTTTACTTAGGAATTTGCTCCTTATTGGGAGCAATCACGGTAACTCCCTGCCTTTGATAACCTATGTATTTAGGCTGCATGATGTTTGACATTATCTGAAAGAGTCGCCTCGTGCTGTGTCTCAATATCAAATAGGTAATGAGCGTGAAGGCCGTTGGGATTGCAATAAAACTCACCTTGGAGGGGATTAATCAATTTGGATCCACTCAGACTTGGTTTTTCCTTTCAGTTGCCGTGTTTTGTCTGATCACGCAGTTGAATTATCTGAACAAGGTATCCACAATGTCGATGGCTCATTTTGTCAACGCCATTTTCTTGCTCGATTCTTTAAAAAAGTGAAAGCACGCGCCTGGTCTTGACATGCTTGAAGCATATTATACATGTTTTGCACGCCCTTGTTTGTATGGCTTGTGCAATATGGTTTTTGAATTCTTGATCAAAGATGGATCTTGGTGAACTAATAGGTATACGTATCCCATTCCATAACCCGATCAAACGCCAATTTTTGTGGCGATTTGTGTAGAAAAACGCGTTCATTCATCAATAAGAGTGCCCTTTTCTCAACCATAACTGCTTTCATGAACTGTCTCTGCCTAACGTCGTGCTTCTCTGCAACGTGCTCGTTGGTGCAGGCGCTCGACACTTTCAACGCTGCAATCGTCTCTCCGATACACTATGTGATGTTCACTACTCTGACCATAATCGCCAGCTCCATAATGTTTAAGGTAACGCGCAATGTCACTATCCCCACCTTTCACTACGACTCAAGGTGAATATACACGCTAATCATCACTCGTCTCGCCTTGTCTTGCAGGACTGGTCGGGTCAGAATGCGAGCAGCATAACCTCCGAGGTGTGCGGATTCATCACAGTTCTCTCGGGGACGCTCATTCTGCACATGACCAGAGAAGAGGAGGCGTCGCCACCTCCAACAGGTGAGTTGGGGGTCGAGTCGAGCAGTCTGCTTTAAATGAGTATTTGAACGATTACGTGATCAAACGAGCTCGAAAATCTTGTGCAGGAACCATAATTTGGTACGATGGAGACTCATCAAAGGCTTTGGAAGGGGCTCATTTTATCTCACTGAACAGCTCAGATTACTTTGAACTTGTCTCTGGAGACAAGTGAGTTGTTGTAGCATGATTTTAGGCAGTGGGAATCTGCAGCAGGTTTACGACCGCCGTGGGTGGCTGAGCCACCGCCTCTGCCTCCACCGCGCCTTTTCGCCTCGACCGGCTGCAGCAAGGGCGGAAGGGGAGATGATGTTGTGATATAGGGAGGTGTGTGGCTTTCTTTCAACCATTTTTTTTGCATCAGTGGGGTCATGTTCTTAAGTATTTTGTGAGTAGAATTTGTAAATTATTTGCTCTCTTTTTTTTTTTTTTTTTTTTTTTAAATTTGGATTTTGGAACGATTATTATTGATTGGCTTGTGACAAAATGGGGGTCCATTGAGTTTCAAGTGTCTAGTTTTTACCAATGAGATATAGAGACCTACTTCACAATTTGTATTGCACAAAAAGGCTTTTCATTTTAGAGAGGTTTGCGATTGCTTTTCATCCGAATAATAGTGGATTCACAAATATAGTCCCACCACACTAATTTATTTATTTTTATTTTTATTATTTATTATTTTTTTATTTTTTTATTTAGGCAAACCACACTGATGTTAAAAATACATCTAGAATATCAATTTACATTCTAATTTATAATTAAAAATAATTCCATGTCCATGTAATAGTCTAACCATATAAAATTATTCGTTATGACAGAGTAGAGAGTACGATAATAAATCAAAATGATAAGGCTCAATTACTCAAACTCTTCTTAAATATATATACCTGTATCTATAATAAATATAATTAAAAATCTGTATAACAATACTCACTAATTTTTCAATTTAAATTTATAACTTTTAAATATAATTTATTATAATATTTGGATATATCTTTTATTTTTATTTTTTCGAAAACTTTAGTTGCTTTTCATCCGAATAATAGTGGATTCACAAATATAGTCCGACCACAATAATGTTATGTTATTTTATACTCCACATGATTCTTGTACAAGACTATTTTACGGATAGAAAATTATAAGATAGGTCAAAATTCAAATTCATACCAATTAAACTATACATATATTATTAAACATAAGTTTATAAACTTTTCGTTTTTGAAATTTGACCTATAAAATGATAAATATTAATTTGTTATGTAAAAATAATAAAAAGCAATTGCATCACATGATACATTTAGACTCCTTCGACGGCAAAAGAACAAACTACTTTCTCATCAATAAATAGAAAATTTCATTTTTGCTGCACATGATTTTATGACTTGGATTCCAATGATCTAATCTAGGTCACTAATATTATGCATACGATGATGAAGTATAATATCGAATGATGAACTAGAAAAATACTTTGATTTTACTCATCACTTTTATCTAAGGACGAGTGAATGCTATTCGATTTTCTCCATCCCAACTAATAAATTGAATGTTCCAATAATAGGTACAACGATTTTTGCAATTAAATAATTCAGTTGCAAAGTTATTTGCAAAAATATTAAATAGAACGCGAATTAATTTTAATCTAAATATATTTAATATTTTTACCAATGAACGCGGATTATTATCCCATAAACGAGAATTCATTTGCAAAAAGACAGAAAAATAGAACTTCTAGGCATCAAAATAGATTTAATATAGTATAGTTACTAACACCGGAGATTTCTACATATTTGGCAATTAAATGTAATTTACTAAAAGTAAATAACTCTGCTATTTCTGTAAATTAAATAACAATCCCTCAAAAATAAAATAAAATAGTAACAAATTAATAAACTATTTTCGTGGCGTACATGTCTCCATACAACCACCGCCAACTATACCTCACACGCCAGCTCATCTAACACTGATTTTTTTTGTTTATTTTATTTTTTACATTTATCGTATTCCCTAAATATTGATTAAACTAATTCCCCTAATATTACATAAATTGTGTTTATAATATTTACATAATTAAAAATCTCCACAGCCAAAATGCAGCCAATCTGGGCCGTCCATCACAGATCATCGCATATCCAAATCCCATTCGGATACGAATTCTTCCGCCCAAAGGAATGAGAGCCGTGGGATCAAATCTTCGAAACCTACGTGTCGGTTATAAGTAATCGCGTTTGGCTTGCAAGGGACGCAAAATCTTCACAAAACCTATCGCCACACACACTAACGCACCATCAAAACACACACAGAATAAATCGGATACACCACACGACAGAGAAATCGTGAAGCAAGGAATCATGGCGGCTACGGTGAAGACGGCGTGGGCGAAGCCAGGCGCGTGGGCTCTGGACGCGGAGGAGAACGAGACGGAGCTCCTCCAGCAACAGAAGGAGGATTCGGCGGCCGCCGCGGCCGCGACCAACGGCCACTCTGAGACGGCGGATTTCCCGTCGCTGGCGGCGGCGAAGACTAAGAAGAAGAAGAAGCAGGTCCTGTCGCTCCAGGAATTCACGACCTACAGCGCGGCGAAGCCGGCGGCGTTCCAGGCGTCGAAGGGATTGACGACGGACGAGCTGATGGCTCTGCCGACCGGTCCGCGCGAGCGGTCGGCGGAGGAGCTCGATCGGAGCAAGGGATTCAGATCCTACGGCAGCGGGATGAGGGATGAGCAGCCGCGGCGGCAGGGGAGCTTCAATCGGGAGTCGAATCGTGAAATTGCGCCGTCTAGGGCTGACGAGACTGATAATTGGGCGGCTGGGAAGAGGTCGCCTGCTAGTAGTGGGTTTGAGAGGAGGGAGAGGGGGGAAAGAGGGGGTTTCTTCACCGATTCGCAATCGAGAGCGGATGAGGTTGATAATTGGGCGTCGAACAAGAGTTTTGCCCCTTCTTCTGAGCCTAGGAGGTATGAGAGAAGGGGGAGCTTTGGATTGGAATCGAGCAACGGTGGAGCAGATTCAGGTAGTTGGGTGAAGAGAAGAGAAGAGGAAGGGCCGAGGATGGGCGGCGCCTTTGATAGTTTGAGGGAGAGGAGAGGGGGTTCGGATTTGAATGGGGCGGATTCGGAGAGCTGGGGCAGGAGAGGGGGTTCGGAGTCGAATGCTGGCAGTAGGCCAAGATTGAATTTGCAACCTAGAACACTTCCCGTGGTTGATATTGCTGCTCCGGAGAAGCCTAAGCCCGAGATTGCTCCTCCGGTGATTGTGAAGTCGAAAGGGAGCAATCCATTTGGCGAGGCAAGGCCGAGAGAGGAGGTGTTGAAGGAGAAGGGCCAAGATTGGAAAGAGATTGAGGAGAAGCTCGAGTCTACCAAGATTAAGGAGGTGGTTTCTGATGGACCGGATCCTCCAAGGAAGAACTTTTGGAGCGGGAGAGAGAGGCGGCAGGAAGAGAAGACTGAGAGGGCTTGGAGAAAGCCAGAATCTGCTGATTCCCGCCCACAGAGGTTGGTGAATTAGGCTATAAAACTACATGGAGAATGCTGGGATTTTTTTTAATTGTTGCTGAACTATTCTTGAATGTTGATTAACTTGATTGATTTTTTTAATGCTTTACTTTGTTTTGATGCTTGGTTTGGATAACTGTGCAAAGTGTTGAGCTTTATGTTGTTGGTCTTTCTGTATGTCTTTTGAAGGCCACTGTGCCATTTTAAAACCGTAGTGAATGATAATCTGTTTATTATATCTGATGCTTCCCGAAGATCGTGGCATGCTAGTTTTGAATTGAGACTTATTTATGGTATTCTAGATCTATTGTTAACCTAACCAAACTTGCTACTTAAAGTATTTTTGTAGTTATAATATCGACCTGCAACTCTAGGTAGATTTTTAGCAACTATGCTTCTCTAGAGATCATATGCACATTTCTGGCCTGGATTTTTAAGTTAGCTGTGGAACTTTTGGTGGGTTGCTACCCTTTGGCAGGTCTACAAAGATATGTTAGTGCACCCGATAGTAATTTTGACTAGTTTCTAGTGCATTCTTGGATTTTGCAGGTGAATTTTAGTGGCTGTGATGTGATGTAGATTCCTTTTTTCCTTCTAATCTAATGGTTCTGTAATTCATGGGTTAGCTGACTATGTATGCACAAAATTTATGTGCCTCGGTTATGGATTACATCGACTTTCTTGTTGGATAATAGGGTATGAAGAGAGAAAGCCATCTAAGTTTTCAATTACATTGACTTTCTTGTTGGATAATTTGGAGGATAATGAAGAGAAAACCATCTAAGTTTTCTACATTATTCTTCGTACAATAGCTGATTTCTCTTCAGACATCAACATGTACTTGGAGAGTGACTTAGTTTATAATAGCTGTTATGCAATAACTAGTATGTATGGACTAGTTGAATCAGTTTAGGTATTTTCTTGTTTGTTTCTGTATCTTAACTTACCTGAACCCACCTACACTTATTTATCTTGAAGCGCTGAGGAACCCGTGAACGAGCATTCTGAGAAGTCCGAAAATGGACATGCTGAAGAGGCTGAAGGGGGAGAGGCACAGACCTAAAGCTGAGGAAGTGTGTGAGCTTTGAGAAAACAGAAAAAGGAGCAATGCATCTGCTGAGCTGATAGAATTTTGTTTCATATTTATTTTTTGTTTTCGGTTTTGCATCAGACAATATATAGCAAATTTTGGTAGAGAATTATGGGTAGATTTTTGTTTTTGCCTCTATGGCTTGTTTGTACTTGTCGACTGATGTTTTCTTTTTCTTTTTTTTTCTGTTTATTTTTGGATTCAGATACTGTTTATTTATTTGTGTGGGAATACAAGTAGGAATGCGATTCGTTCTTCCTCTGAAATTGCTTCTTCTTTCCTTTGATTTCAAGTGTTGCTCAAATTTGATTAAGTTGATATTTGTTTGAACAGTTGGCATCGAACTTGATGTGTTATATGTATGTTTAAATTTGAATGGTATGTGATGGAAATAGAGAAAAAAGCAAGTTGACATAGTCTATATATAGAAAAATTCATGATGTTTGAATTACGAGATGGTCGAAAGGAAGAGCAGGATTCTCTTCTGAATTGCCAAGACTGTGAATTGGAATTGCCAAGACTGTGAATTGGTAGTTAGACAGCATGATAATGAGATGCAACTACAGTTTACATTCAATGAGAAGAATAGCTGTTGCTGTTATCAACAAATTTTCAGTATTTTTGTGTGGGCACTGGCAGATCTCAGGTATATTTAATGGCGCTTCGATTAGTCACTCTCAATTTGTTTTCTATTGGTACCAAAAGTCCCACGTTATTCTCTTCTCGAATAAACTAAAATAAAATCAACTATTGTAACAATGAATAAATAAATAAATAAATAGTATAAAAAAATAGTCAATAATAATTTAAAAGGATAATTTACTAATTTTTACTCATTTTACGATTTACAATACGATTTTTAATTTTATGTGATTTACAACATGAGTCTATTTTTGATTAAAATAAAACCGACATAATTGCCAGAAATATATACACGAACTAGTCGTATAGGTACAAATTTTTGAATAATTACCTGGCTATTTTGCAGCTATGTCAATTTTAATTTTATCAAATAAGTATCGACCAATGTCATGGTTTTGAATTTTTGATGTTTCAATTTAGAATTATGTTATAAATAAAAGAATAAATTAAAAATGGTTTTATTAAATACAATTAACCCTAATTTTAATAATGAATTACAGATCCACTCCATTAAATCATAGTATTGATTAATCTTTGCTGTTTGCACAGTTTCCTCTACACTAATTTGGCCGACATTATGCACGACATCCTTCAACGCTGCACTCATTCACTTTCTCACTGTTCATTCATAACTCCCATTTATACACTTCCATTCTTTTATTTCTCTGCTTTATCAATCATAACCCACATATTAAATAGCAACAAAAAGTCGATAGCTAAATTTCACACTAACAATGGGTCGGATTTCCTTAAAAATTTCAAATTTTAATGCTATTTTTTTCCTTAATGTTTGAAGCTGGATTCTAATTCTTCCAGCAGCATTAAATTCGACGTTGTACCTTCTGAATTTTAGTTAGATTTTTTTTTCAAATGCCCAAATCCTTCATAAATGGAGGCAGTTGAGAGTTGTGGAGCAGCAGTTGTTATTACTACAAAAACATCGGCTCCTCTTTTTTCTATGTTTTTATTGTAAAAGTGCTCTCATTCACATTAATTCACATCTAGAAAGCCTCTTTACAGAGCTTTACTACTTATAGCCATTCATTTCTCGACAGCTCCAATCTTGTCTCAACTCATGGATTGGTTGCGCAAGTTTTTCTTCACGGCTTTCCTCGTCGCCGCCGCCGCGATCGGCGGCGCCCGCGGCGACGCCATGGTCACCGGAACCGTGTTTTGTGATCAATGCAAAGATGGCCAGATTTCCCTCTTTGATTATCCCTTAAATGGTACATTTTCGTGATTCTTGATTTTTTAACGTTTTGAATGTTTTAAGGTTTTAGAACTTTTTTTAATGTTTTGATGAGGTCACTCGATGTGGGAGTTATTAGTTGAAACGACATCGTTTTGTCTATCTGCAGGGATTAAGGTGACGATGGCCTGCCCGGGCAGCGACGGGCAGTACACGACGTGGGGGGAGCAGACCACCAACTGGCTAGGCAACTATGCTATGAGGGTTGGTGGTGCCCCCAATTTGAGCGGCTGCTACACGCAGGTCTCGGGCAGCGGTCAAGGCTCGAACGCCTGCGGGGCGGCCGCTGGGCCAGCCAAGCGTCTCCGGCTCATGTTCAACATGTTCGATACGGAGATGTACACCGTTGAACCGTTGCTAGCTCAACCGGCTCAACCAATGTCCTTCTGCCCGAGCTCCACCCCTGCCCCGGTCGTCCCGGTCAACCCTCCGCCCGCACCCCTGTTGCCGCCCGTCCCCCGCTTCCCCCCGACGCCCTTCTTGGAAGCCTCGGCCTGCCCCCACCAGTAAGACTCTTTTTCAAGTTTCATGGTACTAATTAAGTTCTTGATCATGCCCTTAGGCGGGCGGGGTGGCCTAGGTTGATATTCCGTTCACATTTATGACAGAAGTTGTTGATACTTTTTTTTTAAAAAAGTTGAAATTATTGACCGTGATTTAATGAACTTAACCTAATATGATACTTGTGTTGTACTATAGAATATGGTTGATGCCGGAGTACCAATGCTATTGGAAGGTGGTGAGCCCGGACACGAAGGTGGCCGTTGCGTTCGGGCTGGTCGCGGGCCGTAGGTACGGGACCGACATGACGCTTAGGCAAGGCATGCTAGGGAGAGGGGATCCCTATAGGACCTTGTTGAGAGAGGGCACCACTGCATTGCTCAACTCCTACAATAGCATACAGTTCCCATACCACCCCCTTGGTGTGATCCAAGACATGAATTTGGCGTTGGTGGGGTCCACGCGGCACGTGCTCCACACCGCGTTGCGCTTCATGAGGGCGAACTCCGGCTCGGGCAGCACGGCCACTTGCAAGTTCACTACTTGCAAGTGAATTTTTCGAACCTCTGATTTGATATTTCATTATGTGTTTTCGAATTTTCAAATTTATTATCCTAAGTTTATTATAGAGTTGTAGAATGAGGTCGATGGCCTAGAGTTTTGGAGGAGGGGCTTCTTTTATTACATAGATTATTGACCTTTGAATGTACTTGTGTAAACTTATGATCCTTGCACGGTTGGTTGTTGGAATGTGTTTGTTACCAATAAATTGTTGAGAATTCGGTCAAATTATTTTTATATAAAAAATGATAAGAGGAGTTTTACCCCTAACCATAAATAGTGATTGTTCTTTTGTGAAAGTTTAATGTTACCTTGGGAATTCGGACAATTTACAGATTATTGTACTATAATTTATACATCTATTCCAATTAAAACTCATTAATTTTCAATTAATGTTTTTAATCTCTAGTTATAATTTATTAATCATAAGTATGAATTAATGAGGAGAGATGCATTAACATGTGCCTCATAATTTTTTTTTGAAAACAACATGTGCCTCGTAATTAAGTTGCTATAGAGTATAGATCGCTTAAATTTATATTTGGTTAATTGCAAAAAACCCCACAGTTTTGGCCTTATTTTTGTTTCCGATACATTTTATAAATTATTACAATAATGAAACAATGTTTCAATTGGTAGTAAATTAGAAAAGTCTTTTTTTTTCTACGATCGAAAAATGATGTGCCATGATTTTTTTGCACTTTCACATAAAATCTTATGTGTACTCATCATATGTAACTGATTGAATTAGATCATATGAATATTGAAGTTGAAATAACATCGTAAAAATATAGTGAATATGTATATCAGTATATTTGATTACAAATCAAAAAGCCACGTTGGAATTGCTACACTATATAAAACTAAAAACTAAACTCAGAGTCATAACTCATGATTTCTATAGCAATTAACCCTTTATAATTTTTTAGGTTGGTAGCCAGTTTATAATTTTATATTCTTTTTGTTGTTTAAAAATAGTCCTATAATAACACAAATTTTAATAATTATAATTAGATAGTAGTATATTATAAGGGGGAAAAGACTCACCTTAGATAGACCAGTGTTAAAGTGGATAAAGAAATCCACTTTAGTGAATAATGAGTATTAGTTTTTTTTTTTTTTTTTTCG
The DNA here is from genome assembly GCF_028751815.1 of Salvia miltiorrhiza. Lineage (NCBI taxonomy): Eukaryota > Viridiplantae > Streptophyta > Magnoliopsida > Lamiales > Lamiaceae > Salvia > Salvia miltiorrhiza. Next base: position 70,191,801 of record NC_080387.1, read on the forward strand.
AAGCAGAGGGATTAGATTAAATTAAAGTTCAGATCATATGTGGTAGAATAAGTAAATACTAAGAGTGTGTATGGCTGAGCTTACAACCTCCAAAAAAAAATTACTCCCTCCGTCCCACAATTAATGGCCCGTTTCTTTTCGGCACGGGAATTAAGGAGAGTTATATTAGGAGATAAATTGTATGGTCCACATCTTTAATGTAATGGTTAATTGGTTTTAAATATTGTTAATAAAAGAAAATGTTTTCATCCAAAATAAAGCTGCTGCTGCCGGCGCTCTCATCACCGGCGAGGCCGGCGCCGCCGCCGTCGCCTTCCCTCCACCCCCAAAAAACAGAAATGTGATGAAGAAAGCTTAAACTAAAACCACCAATTCCTTAAACTATCACCATCACCACTGCTGCAATACCAACACCCAAACCCAACCCTTCCTCCGGCAACGGCCACCGCCACCGCCACCCAAATCCCTCCACCATTGAAACCATCTCCCACCGCTTCTCCAAACCCTACACAAAGAAACCCCAGATCCCTAAAACCAAAAAAACCCCAAAATGCAGAGAGTGAGAGAGATGAGAGGCGGAGGAGATCGAAAGCAGAGACGGAGGAAATCGGAGGCGGTGGATGCAGAGGGTGGAGGCGGTGGAGACGGAGGCGGAGGCGGAGGCGGAGGATGCAGAGGGTAGAGGCGGTGGAGAAGGAGGCGGAGGCGGTGGATGCAGAGGGTAGAGGCGGTGGAGATGGAGGTGGAGGTGGAGGCCGAGGCGGTGGATGCAGAGGGTAGAGGCGGTGGAGATGGAGGTGGAGGTGGAGGCCGAGGCGGTGGATGCAGAGGGTAGAGGCGGTGGAGATGGAGGTGGAGGTGGAGGCCGAGGCGGTGGATGCAGAGGGTAGAGGCGGTGGAGACGTCTGCGAAGGGAGGCGGCGGCGCCCCTTGAAGGAGGCGGAACGAGGGTTTTCAACTTCCCAAATTCTGAAGAGAGAGAAATAGAGGACAAGAGAGATGAGCCGTAGGGATAATCAACTTTAAATTAGGAAGAGTTAATTAAGGAGTAACTATGCCCTAATTATTTCTATAAAAGGAAACAGGCCATTATTTGTGGGACAACCCAAAGAGGAAAACAGGCCATTATTTATGGGACGGAGGGAGTATATGTTATTTTAAAAATTTTATAAGCTTCTTTAAAGTGTTCGATAAAATAACTATAAGTCGTAAAAATAAGGTTCAAGAGCTTAGAGCAGTCTTACCGCAACTTGTTGGCGGGGAGCGATCTGGGCTCCAGCAAGCCGCGTAATGCTGCCAGGGAAGGGGGGCTTGGGATGGGGCTCACATGTGAGAGTTGGGTGTAGACTGTGGAGGATTTTTCTCTAAGCGCGTGCATTGCACAGCAAAATAAAAATGAATTAAAAGAAAATTTGATTTTGCTCACCAACGATAATAAAAGATCAGTTGCAACCAATAGTCATCTTCATTTATTTTTATTTTCTTTATTTCCTATTTTATCCTATAAATATCTCTTCATCCTCATTCATTTTACACTACAATTCACTCATTTCTCTCTTCATCTATTCTTCTTCTTTATATTATTTTTATCACTTCTTCATCTTTTTTTCATCTCCAAAAAGGGATTGTGAATGGACAATTAGTGGAGCAACCAAGCGCTGTCTCCCGGGATCCCAATTTTTTTTCCTACGGTTTTTCATCATTTTCTCAAGGATTCAACGCCTTCAACCCGATGGGTCTTGAGAGTATGAACTTGAACACAACTCAATTTGTTCAAGATAATGGTGTGGTCGAGATTCCTTCCCTTCCGGAGGCGACGAAGCAACACAACGACTATACTTTGGCAGAACCCAACTTATTTGCTCACTTTGGGCTGAGACAAACAGGTCCAAATTCCATCGGCGAAGCTGACAAGGGAAAAGACAAACAGGTCGAGTGGTCAGCGAAATGGGAAAAGTCGCAAATTTCATCGAACATTTAAGATAATCGCAACGCAACTAGTCGACGCCCAAATAATTGGAATGGACAGATCAAAAATGGGCCTGAGCGAATTGGCTATGCACAACACATTGGTTGTGGAAATTTTCAAACGACGAGATGAAATTAATAAAATTTTTGATATTAAAATTAAATATTTATTTTAATCTACAAATACATTTAAATTGAGAAAAATAGAAATAAATTTTATAGAGCTCGGTTTAAAAGCCCACATTGTGTAGGAGAGGCTCTGTAGAAGTTGGGACCATTTAAGATAAGAGGCTCTTGGGTGGAGATGCTTTTATAGGCCCTTAAAAAAATAAGTTTATCTAATCTAAATTATTTTTTCATAATTTTATATACAATAATTATTTTTACAAATATTATTTAACTATACTGTGTTCAATTTTCTTATATAACAATTTTTTTTCTCTCTTTTGCACAAAATTATATTTATTAATTATTCAAATATTTTGACAACTTATAAACTTTAGATAAACTATATCTTATAAGTTTTGAAACAATTTTAAGCTTATAAATTCTTTAAAATAAATTTAGCCTAATATAATCAAATTCATATATTAAGATTTATACATATTGATTTATTATGGGACAATCTATATAAATACTATAGTAACTATTTTATAGACAGTTCAAAGTTCAAAATGAAAAATTAAAATTATTAATATTTGAAAGATCTGATCAATCTGTTTCATTAGATAAAAATTCGAAGTTTATTTAAGCAAAAGTTATTTGGGCGCCAATGATTTATAACAAATTTTATCGCTCTCCATTATCTGATTTTCTCAATACAAAAACACACAAAAAAAAGAAAAAAAAAAAAATCAGTCAAATCGTTGACTCATCGATCTCAGCAGCAGTTCAGTTGAAGCCCCTGGCGGAAAATCAAATCTGTTCCTCTCTCTCTCTCTCTCTCTCTCTCTACGCGCGATGATTCATCTACTTCTACTCCTACTTCTCCTCTCCGGTGCCACCAACGGCCGCGATTTCACGATAGAGGAAGCCACAATCGACGACGTGCAGCGCGCATTCACCGAAGAGAAGCTCACTTCCCGCCAACTCGTCGAGTACTACCTGGACCGCATCGAGAGCCTGAATCCGGTGCTCCGCGGGGTGATCGAGGTGAATCCCGACGCCGTCGATCAAGCGGAGAGAGCCGACTCCGAGAGGCGGAGGATCGACGGAGGCCGCCCGTCGCTGCACGGCATTCCAGTGCTCCTCAAGGACAGCATAGCTACCGACGATAAGCTGAACACCACCGGCGGATCCTACGCGCTGCTCGGCGCGGTGGCGCCGCGCGACGCCGGAGTGGTGGCGAGGCTGAGGAACGCCGGCGCGGTGATTTTGGGGAAGGCGAGCATGAGCGAATGGTACCATTTCCGATCCTACGATATTCCCGACGGATGGTGCGCTAGAGCCGGACAGGGTTTGGTTAGTATTCTAATTTTCATTTTTATGTTTTCCCCCCTAAATTATCGTTCTTTATTTTTGGTGATATTTGCATTTATTGCTATCAGATCATGGATTGCATTTCCTTTTAGACGCCTAATTTTGTGATATTCTTCTTCTACCTACCTGTGTATCAGATCTGATGATATAAATAGGGGGTAATTGGACCTAAATATATCAAATTTTATTTAATTTTAATTTTGTGCATGAACTAAAAATTTGTTTCTAAATACACGAACTTTAAATTGGTCTGATTTTTTGTTCAATTGTCAATTTTTGACGAATTATTGTCATAGTGGCTAGTTGAGGTAATAAATTAATGCCGTCATAACTAGCTAAACTAGCATAGACATCCAACTATATCTACATTATTTAGTAAATCGATTGTTTAAGCTAAGAATACATTTTATGCGTGGCCGTGCGCAATTGACAATCGTGTGAAAAATTTGAACAATTGAATGTTCATGTATTAGGAGGTAGAATTTTGGGTTAATCATGTTTTATGTCCTCAACTTTCAGCGTTTATCACATAATGTCCCTAATTTTTATTTTCTCTTCAAAAATATTGAACTTTCAACTACTTTTCTATAAAATTTCCTAAACTTTCATCTTTTATTAAAAATTCCAACTTACATCATTTTCTAAAAAATATCCTAAACTTTCAGCATTTTATAAAAAATATTATATTATACAAAAATTCGACGACAAAATGATAAATCACCTTACCAAATTTTTAGGTGGAACGACATCGTTTCATTAGATGGATGGTAAAAAAAAAGCATTCCACCTAAGAATTCAACGAAATAACTTATACTAGTAATTATGTTGTTAGATTTTGAATAGTAGAACATTTTTTAGAAAATGCTTAAAATTAGGAGTATTTTAATAGAGAACGAAAGTTGAGTATATTTCAGGGAAATCACTAAAAATTAGGGGATATTTTATGAAAAATAGCTAAAAGTTGGGCGTTTTGAAGAGAATGAAAATTAGGGGTTATTTTGTGAGAAAAACATTGAAAGTTGAGACATAAAACATAATTAAATTTAGAATTTTTGATTCATGAGCAAACTTAAAATTTGATAAAATTCATGTATTTAAGCGCAATTACCCCTTATAAATAAATATACACCCATTGCTTTGTGGTGGAGTGAGCGAGTGAGTTTATCGTCAAAAATCCATTCCATTAACGATTTCTAGGTCGAGCCTTGCAGCTTGTTATTCTGCAACTAATCTATCTTGCTATATTGTGCTCGATTCGATTAACTTTGAAGTTAATACCAACATTGTCGTATTCGTGAAACAAAATCTCCATCTGATAAACTGTAAATGCTAGATGAATGCGTTGAAATATGAGTTGAAGAGTTCTATTTAGTTGTGGAATTCTGAAATCTGAATGCTCCAGATGAAATGTGTTGCATCACATGATAAATTGTTTTTGACCTCAAAATCTAGAATCCTTATGTGAAAGGTGGAGATCCCTGTGGCTCAAGCAGTGGATCAGCAATCTCTGTAGCTGCAAACATGGCTATGGTGTCTCTAGGAACGGAGACGGACGGATCCCTCATCTGCCCCGGTGATCGCAACTCTGTTGTCGCTCTCAAGCCTACTGTCGGGCTAACGAGCCGAGCTGGTGTCATCCCTCTCTCTCCCCGCCAGGACACTGTGGGGTAATCACCATTCTTAGTATATTTAAGGAGCATTTACTTTTCATGATTGATACGATGCATGATTGAGTATTTTTGTCAGGATATTTTTAAATTCACTTTTATTGAGACATAAATCAAGTAAAATTAACTTAAATGTTAGATTTTATCAAAGGCCTTAGAATGTTTCAAAGTTTCAATCCATCTATATAAAGAATGGGGTTAACCTTAGTATTTTTATCTGTTTAAGCCAATTCTCAAAAGTAGACATCCTCTTAGTATATTTGATGATGGAGAATTTCTGAATTCTGATCACGGATGATTCTGTTGTGAAATTTGAGCTTAGGCCGATAAGCAGAACAGTATCCGATGCTGCTCATGTGTTGGATTCTATTGTTGGCCATGATCCAAGAGATGCTGAAGCAACAGATGCAGCATCGAGGTTCATTCCAACGGGCGGATATGCGCAGTTTCTCAAAGAAGATGGGCTCAAGGGGAAGAGATTGGGTGTGGTGAGGCATCCATTCTTGAAGCTCTCAAATGCATCTTCAAGAAATTCGATCTTTGAAGATCATCTTCGAACTCTAAGGTAAATCTTGATGGCTCATATTTCTTGCATTGTTTGATGAAAAATCCTCAACTTTTAATCTTTTTCAAAACTATCCCATTGTACAAAATTCGGCAATGAAATGATGAGACCTCTTGTCAGATTTTTAGGTTGAATTTTTATCTACGTCACCTGATAAAATGACATCGTTTTACCCGAAAATAAAAACAAAGCAAAAATTTTGCCTCTATAATACGACAAAAATTCCATCTCAATACAACGAAGTGAAAAAATTACAATTCTTATGTTGTATTGAGGTTGAATTTTGATATATTATTGAGGCGGATTCTTACGTGGAACTTTTGTTTTAGTTTTTACCCGATGAAACGACGTCATTTTATATTGGGTGAGATAGGAAAAAAAAGTTCAACGTAAGAGTCTTGCGAAGCGACTCATCATTTCGTAGTCGTTTTCTGTATTACAGTTAATCTATACCTATTATAAAAGAGCTTTGTTTTACAAAATTTGATTTGCCTATTATATCCTTCATATATGCTTAATTTAAGGTCAATTATGTAATTTAATATATTATACATATAATATATCTATAAATATATTGTGGTTTATCTTTTATATTTTAATACTTATTTAAGTAGTAGTATCAATTTGGACTCTTCATTAATTATGTAAAGATGAAACCTATAAAATAAATTATACCTATTATAAAAGAGCCTTGTTTTACAAAATTTGATTTGCCTATTATATCCTTCATATATGCTTAATTTAAGGTCAATTATGTAATTTAATATATTATACATATAATATATCTATAAATATATTGTGGTTTATCTTTTATATTTTAATACTTATTTAAGTAGTAGTATCAATTTGGACTCTTCATTAATTATGTAAAGATGAAACCTATAAAATAAATTATACCTATTATAAAAGAGCCTTGTTTTACAAAATTTGATTTGCCTATTATATCCTTCATATATGCTTAATTTAAGGTCAATTATGTAATTTAATATATTATACATATAATATATCTATAAATATATTGTGGTTTATCTTTTATATTTTAATACTTATTTAAGTAGTAGTATCAATTTGGACTCTTCATTAATTATGTAAAGATGAAACCTATAAAATAAATATGACGACAAAATTAGGTGATGTTTAATTAATTAATTTTTTTAAATACTAAATTTATTTTTTTTGTTTTAATTTTATGAGTTCTATAACATTATACTTTAAAAAAATTAACCAATAATTGGTTTAAAAGAAAAAATAAATTAAAATGATAAATATTGCTATAAAATGAAATGAAATATAAATTTACACTCATAAAAATTTATTCATTAAAATAATTCTTTTTTATGTGCAAACGCACGTCATCTCTACTAGTTTTTTGAAAAACGTTGAAAGTTGAGATTTTTTTAGTAAGGAACATAAATTGAGGACACAAAACATGATTTATCCGATGCAATATATATAATGGTTGGTTTTTGTGTTGTAAGGGAGAAAGGTGCAGTGGTGGTAGATGATCTAGAGATACAAAACATTGATGTGATCTTGAATCCATTACTATGTGGTGAGGCATTGGCTTTGTTGGCCGAGTTCAAGCTCAACCTAAACAACTACTTAACCGAGCTCACTGCTTCCCCGGTCAGATCTCTATCAGACATCATCATCTTCAACCAAAACCATCCGTTGCAGGAAAGAACTGCCGAGCTAGGGCAGGATATTCTCGTTGCAGCCGACGCGACGGATGGGGTCGGGGAGGGGGAGAGGCGGGCTATCGAGATGATGGAGAAGCTGTCGAGAGATGGGTTGGAGAAGTTGATGGTGGAGAATGAGTTGGATGCGATGGTGACGTTGGGGTCGGACGCGTCGCCCGTGATGGCCATCGGAGGGTTCCCGGCCATCACGGTCCCAGCCGGGTACGACTCCGACGGCATGCCGTTTGGTGTCTTCTTTGGTGGGCTTAGAGGCGCGGAGCCTACGCTCATCGAGATTGCATACGCCTTCGAACAAGCGACGCTGCTGCGGAAGCCCCCTTCTCTCACATCAATCACCTTATCTTGTATGTGAATTGCATTGTCTTTTTTTTATTGAATTCATGCATTCTTAATTTAAATTAGGAGAAATCTTGCAAGAACGAGATTTTGTTTCCCACGTTGATGGTAGGTCTAGTTACCGGTAGACGCATTAAACGTTGATTAAATTCGAATCATCATTTTTCTTTTAAATATGTTTCGTTTTGATAGCTAGACTATTTTGGAGTTATACTTTTTTAGGATTAATCATAGTTTGTGTTCCAATAAAGATAGAATGATGAGTTACTTTGTTAGTTTTTTAGATGAATTTTAAGGGTTAAGAGATTTTTTCTACAATTCTATATTGAATAATGTAGATTCTTTTAGATAGGTGACTCATTATTTTGTTGCCGATTTGGAAGGTGGGAAATAAATAACTTTTGGTTTCAAATCCAAAGGGGTTTGTAGTAAAAATTTGGAATACTTTATAGAAAATATTTAAAATTAAGAACACAATGTCTATGGACTATGACTATGATTAATCATTTTTTTCTTTTAAGGTGTATTTATTTTGATGGATAAATTTATCATACGAAAATGATGAATAATAAAAATTTATGCCTTTAAATATCTTTTTTTCTTTTTTCATATTTTATACAAAAGAGAAGTTCACTTCCTTCGGTGAACTTCTCTTTTATATAAAATGTGGGAAAAAAAAGGAGGAATTTAAAAACATAAAACATTTTGTTATCTATTTCTTTCTCATAATAAATTTATCCATCAAAGTAAACGCATCCTTACTATACTAAAACCATTTTCGAATATTTCTCATTTCTACCAATGTTGTGTCCCTCCTGCACTTTACTAGATTTTTTGAGATTTTAGTCTAAGTTCTCTCGTTATGTGAAGAAAAGATGTTGCACTTCTTATCAGATGTTGACGAGCTAGCAATCTAAACTCAAAACATAAAAAGATAAATATGTTAGGAGGTTATATGATAGAGAACTATTTACAACTTCTTCACGTAATTCTCACACAATTTCTAACTCTACAATCATAATACTAGTTTTTATTCATAAAAAATTTCAACCAATTTTTATCTAATCGTACTAATAAGAAGATAATAAAATTATAAAAATCGTGTCACGTGATGTTATTTGACTATTTGAGTATTTAATTGAAAAAGGCGCGCAAATCTTGAGATGAATCGGTTTTCTTTGTCCGTTCTCACACCTCTTCCTCATCCGTCTCAATCAAGCAATCCAGGTCAAACCTCCGAGGTTTCGCAGAATTCCGCCATGGAAGAGCTGGATTTCAATGTAGAAGAAGCCACCATCAAATCAATCCAACAAGCATTCGCAGAGGGCAAGCTCACCGCCAGAAACCTAGTGGATTTCTACCTGCACCAGATCGAGCACCTCAATCCCCTGCTCCGCGCCGTGATCGAGGTGAACCCCGACGCGCAGCTACTGGCGGACGAATCGGACAAGGCGAGGAGCAGAAACGCTGATTTGGGGGAGCTGCACGGCATTCCGGTGCTCCTCAAGGACACGATCGGCACGCGCGACAGGCTCAGCACCACCGCCGGCTCCTACGCGCTGCTCGGATCCAAGGTGCGACGCGACGCCGCCGTGGTGGAGCGCCTGAGGAGGAGCGGCGCCGTGATTTTGGGGAAGGCGAGCTTGAGTGAGTGGTATAGGTTCCGGTCTCTAAGTGGAGTCCCCGATGGCTGGTGCGCTCGATCCGGACAAGGAGTGGTTCGTGCCACTCTCTTTGTAATTTGTATAATTGTGTGCAAATTTAGGTAATTATACATGTTGGTGAGTATGTGTGTGTGATTATTATGTGCATAGATAGAAGCATATGTGCTGTTTGGGTATGTTGACATAATGGTGCTAAAGATCTTAGGTTTGAATCCACTATTACGTAGTTTTTAAATGATTTGTTTCTCTTGCAAGAAAGAAGAAGTATATGTGGTAGAGATGTTTGGTTTATTGAATCTACTTTGTTGATTAGGACAACCTTGTAAATGAACAAGGTAATCTGTGACCAGCCACCTAATTAATTTTCGGTTTTCATGAAGGATAAAAGTTAAAAGTTTGTATATTTTTTGACAAAAAAATAGTATTGATTAAAAACCAAAATTTGGGTATACTAACGTGTATTCATAGGCAATTAACCTTTACATAAGTGTGCAGTGTGTGTGTATACATGTTGGTGAGTGTGTGTGAGATGGTGTGCATATATGCTAGAGATGTTTGGTTTGATGGAATCTTTGGTGTTGATTATGACAACCTTGTAAATGAAGTAGGTACTTGGACAGAGACATGATTGGTTTGGACAAGTAGAGTTGAATTTAAGAGAGATTTGGTGTATGTTGTTGCTATAGTGTTTTTGTGAATGTTGTAGAATCCGTATGTATCATCTGGGACGCCGTGTGGATCGAGCAGTGGATCCGCAATATCAGTGGCTGCAAACATGGTGTGTGTCTCCCTCGGGACCGAGACGCACAGCTCCATCATCTGCCCCTCCGATCACAACTCCGTCGTGGGGATAAAGCCCACCGTTGGCCTCACCAGCCGAGCAGGGGTCATACCAATGACCCCCCGCTGGGACACAATCGGGTAACTGCACATTCTTGAATCTATTAATCTGACGTGCAATGTTTCAAGAGCTTATAAGATGTAATGTTTCAAGAGTTTCTAAATCTACAAAATCATTGAGACAAAATTTGTAATGAAGACTTTGTGTGAATGATTTGCAGGCCGATATGCAGGACTGTATCGGATGCAGTTCATGTGCTGGATGTGATAGCTGGCTTCGACCCGAGTGATGAAGCAACGAGGGAGGCGGCCAAGTACATCCCCGAAGGCGGCTACAAACAGTTTCTCAACGAAGATGGTCTCAAGGGGAAGAGGCTCGGCGTAGTTAGGCATCCGTTCATGGAGATAATGCAGGGGACTGCTGAATCTGCAGCGTTCGAGCTTCACTTAGATACAATGAGGTAAATTTTCATTTGAGATACAAGAAAGTAGCAAGTGAAGCTTATGAGAGTTTGTTTGATGATGATCCAAGGCATAGAGGAGCACGAGTGATGGACAACTTGAAGATAGATGAAATAGAGACGATTCTTGATCCGAATCAGAGTGGTGAGATCATAATCATGGCGGCCGACTTCAAGGCGCACATAAACGTTTACCTAAACGAAGAAGTGGATGATTCTCCTGTGCATTCTTTAGCCGATATCATCGCCTTCAATGAAGATAATGCCGAGTTGGTACGCAATTTGCAGTTATTTGCCTATAAATACACGAATTTTAGAGGTTTTTTAGAATTGCATACCATCTTTTTTATAATCGAAATGCTCAACTCAACCTTTCAATTTTTCTAATTTTGTACACGATTTTAAATTTCTCTAAAATTTCAACATGGTTAAATTGGCGATGAGAAAAAAATGATACTGTAACTTTGGAACAGAAAACGTCGGTCGTCGTTTATAACTAAATATGAGATTCAAATCCATAAACCAGTCGATTGATGCAAATTCAGGCAAATTGAAGGGAATTGACGATGAATTCAAGAAAGGATTCACGATCACATTGAGTGGCAAAATTCAAAAGCATTGTCGATGACACCTGAAGTTGTTTCTTGGATTTGAAACTCATATTTATGGTCTGTTGCAATACTGTGTCATTTTTTCCATCATCGATAGAGCCACGTTGGACTGCCAACTCAGCTTCGATTTTGGAAAAATTTAAAATCGTGTGCAAAATGAGAAAAATTAAAAGGTGGAATATTTCTATTTAAAAAAAAATCGTGTGCAGTTTCAAAATACCAGTAAATTTCGTGTATGTAACTCATATCCCTTTTCAAATCCCATTACATTGATCTAAAAATCTTGTAATCTATAGAGCTAGGTGTGAAGTTTTGAATTGCAGAATATCATGTATCATTGTCTGAATTTGGGTTTTTCATTTGTATCCTAAATCTTGAAACCAAAAACTATTTTTTCTCAACATTAGGAAATGCTGAAGGAGCACGATCAGAACACCTTCATAGAAGCCGAGAAGACGAACGGGCTGGGCGAGCGCGAGGAGGCTATACTGGAGAATCTGGCGAAGCTCTCGATAAACGGATTCGAGAAAGTGATGAAGGAACACAAATTAGACGCGATGGTGACACCGGGGTCTCGTGCTAGCCCTGTCTACGCGATTGGAGGGTATCCGGCAATCACTGTTCCGGCTGGCTACGAGACAGACGGGATGCCGTTCGGGATATGCTTCGGAGGATTGAGAGGCAGCGAGCCTAAGCTTATTCAGATTTCTTATGCATTCGAGCAAGTTACGAAGGTTCGGAAACCTCCTTCTCTCGCGCTTTGAATGTTGGAAGTTTTCACTTGTTTTTAGTTGTTTTGAACTCAAATTTTGCTACTCTTGCATTAGTGTTGCTACTAGGAACTTTGCTACATTGATTTTAGCTTTGTTTATGTTGATCTTGTTTTTACATACTTTCCAGACTTATGTTTAAAATGGCTCAAGCTTGTTTAATACTCTCTCCTCCACAAAAAAATATGGCACTTTTGGTGAGCACAATGTTTTAATAAAATGGATCATGATTTTGATGTAATGGAGAAAGAGCCCACTAATATTTAAAATGAATGGTTGAAATTGAACTAAATATAATTTTTTTGTAAAATAAGATGTATTTATAAGAATAAAAAAAGTGAAATCATATCTTAAAATGAAAAATGTCATAATTTCTTGTGAACGCCTAAAATGACAAAAGTGTCATATTTTTTTACTCTTTTGATTCTTTTGATTCTTTTGATGGGGCTTTAATTCAAACACCTCATTTGATTCCTTCCAAATTAATGGGGCTTTTTAATCCAAACTACTTTAACCACAAAAACGAATAAAAATATCCAGTTCCACTTTCCCAAATTCAATTATTGGTGGACTATATATATACTAACTCAATTAATTCCAATTCGCTACGTTCTTTTCTTAACATAAAACAAAGCAACAAAGAAAAGAGTGGAAAAAAAATGATACTAATTCTTGGTGTTTCAATCTTACTATTAATCTCAGACACTCAAACAACATGCCATTGCCATCCAATATTCCCCATCAAAGAAGCCACAATCCAACAACTGCAATCTGCCTTCCACCACAACAACCTCACATCGAAGCAGCTCGTCCAATTCTACCTCTCAGAAATCGCGAGGCTCAATCCGCTGCTGAAAGGCGTCGTAGAAGTGAATCCGGATGCAATTTCTCTAGCAGAGAGAGCTGATGAGGAGAGAGAAAGGAAGAGGCGGCGTGGTGAAGAGAGAGAAGGCTCGCTGCCTCCGTTGCACGGCATCCCAGTCTTGCTCAAAGATAACATTGCCACCAAAGATAAGCTCAACACCACCGCCGGATCCTACGCGCTACTGCGCTCCGTCGTTCGCCGCGACGCCGGCGTCGTGGCGAAGCTGCGGAAGGCGGGGGCGATCGTGTTGGGGAAGGCTAGCTTGAGTGAGTGGGCCAATTTTCGATCCTTGGTTGCTCCCAATGGTTGGAGTGGAAGAGGGGGCCAAGGAAAGGTAATTTTTTATATATTGTTTCATAATTCTTTATTTTTCGGGGTTTTGACAAAAAAATCATGAACTGATTTGATATTGCATTTTTAATTTTAATTTTTTAAGTGTGATGAATTAAATCTCCCCTTTTCACTTCTTACAATTTTGTCCCCTCAATTTTTTTTGGGTCACCAAAGTGCTGAGTTGAAGCTTAGATGGATTAATAAAAAACGATTCTCACAATGTTATTTTTGTGAGGTCTAAACGATGCTGTTTCATACAATTTTAAATATATATATACTTTTTTTCAAATTATAAAGGAATAATTTCCAATATTCAACAATTTTACAAGGTGAACTAATCCGCATAAGCTCTAACTTAGCAATTTGATGACCAAAAATAAGTAAAAGAATGAAATTGCAAAAATTAAAAAATGATAATTTAATTCGCCAAATTTAAAAATTTGAATTAAAATTACAATTTCAAAATAATTTATGATTTTATTCGTCAAACCCTAATTTTTCTCGTAGATATGGTTAAGGATGAGTTGAATTATGGTTTATGATTGTCTTGATTGCTTAATCCATACGGCATGAGTTAAGATCCTTTATTCCAATGTTTATTACTCCATTGGTCGTTCAGATAGTCCACATTATTTTTAGTAATTACGAAAATACAATTAATGCTTTTTGAAAATGTAATTTATATGTAATTATTCAACTTTGTCTTTATTTATTGCTTCACATATCATCTTGACAAATACATAAGATTATGTTTTGTTAGTTCTGGGCAAAGTAATATGATCGTAGCTAATTGAAGTGACAAATTAACATTATCGTAATTAGTTGAAGTAACATATACATCCTACTACGCTGTTTAGTACATCGATCACTAAGGTGATTGGTACGATAGAATGGAGGTGGGAATGGAATGGTGATTCCTACCTTCATTTCATTCCTTTGCTTGGTATGTTCTTTTTGAAGGAATCCCCATTCCATTTGGAATCATCATTCCTACATCTATGGGAATGGTCATTCCTTCCATCTAACATGGTATTAGCCATTTCATTACATTCTTATAAGTTTTAACATGTATATTTGTATAAAACATGCATTATTATTATTATTATTATTATTATTCAAAATATAAAAAATATTTTTTCAATTAAAAATACATATTTTTTAAAATAAAATATTATCAACTTTAAATAAGCAATAGTCTAATATATATATTACATCCACAAAATTACCATTTTAATTTAAATTTTTGCAAATGTTCTTCATGAAATACATCAATAAACTATTATCTACTCAATTATATTTATAATTTTTATACTTTTAAAGTGATGTAGAAGGCAATTTAATATAATAAAATAAAATAATTTCATTCAATTCCTAAACTTTATTCCTAGCTACCAATTATATATATAAATTAATTTTTTATCATAGAAATTAAATTAAACAAAGAATGACAATTTCATTCATTTGGTATTCCTTGTGCATACCAAGCATATGAATCACCTAAGATTTGTCATTCATTTCCCACATTCATTCCATTCTATTCCACCCTTATTCCATTCCATCATACCAATCACCTCCTAAAGTTATGTACACATAGGCCATCTTAACACTAATTCATGAGCTATTGTCTATTGACAACCGTGTAAAAATATAAAATAATTGAAAATTTGTATATTCAAGGACATAGCATTTATTTCTATACAAAACTAAAATTTGATGAAAGTTCGTCTATTCAACCGATGTGCAGAACCCGTACGTTCTATCAGCCGATCCTTGTGGCTCAAGCAGCGGCTCAGCGATATCCGTGGCCGCAAACATGGCGGCCGTTTCGCTAGGAACCGAGACCGATGGTTCGATCCTATGCCCATCTAGCTCCAACGCCGTAGTCGGCATCAAGCCGACTGTTGGCCTCACCAGTCGAGCTGGAGTGGTTCCGCTTAGTCCTAGACAGGACTCAGTCGGGTGCGTATATATGTCCCAACATCACAACCAACAAAAACTCTGTTTTTTGCTCTGTATTTTGATATATGTCTATGGCTTTGGACAAAACTAGTCCAATGTGTAGGACTGTATCGGATGCGGTCTATGTTCTTGATGTGATCGTGGGCCCGGACCCCGGAGGTGATGTAGCCACCGCGAGGGCATCAAAATACATCCCTCGTGGTGGCTACGCACAGTTTCTGAAGCCGGACGGCCTCAGGGGGAAGAGGCTCGGGATAGTGAGGGATCCATTGCTCACCTTTGGTGACGAGGTTGTCGCCCGAACATTTGAGCGCCATCTTGCTACCTTAAGGTAACTGTCTGTTGAAGCCACTCTTTCTGTCCCACATCGACTTGGTAAAATTCCTGATTTCAATGTATAAGGTACATTCTCCCTTTGTAAGGCCTTTTAAGGGGAAGATAAGTCCGATTCTGATTGTAACGGAAAAACAGCAGACGATTTGAAATACCTCGACTAATTTTTAAGAATAGGTTTTGAAAATGCTGCATCAATTTGATTGTTGAATGCAGGAAGAAAGGAGCAGTGTTGGTAGACAATTTGGACAATGCCAACATCACCAAAGTCTTTTCTGATGAAAATGGTGAACTGATAGCTTTGTTAGCAGAATTCAAGATAGCTTTGAATTATTACTTGGGTGAATTAGTGACTTCCCCAGTTCGATCCTTGTTGGATGTAATCAGATTCAATGAGAAGAACTCTGATTTGGTAAGAAAAGATTTGTGTCAAGTTATATTTTTTTAAGGTTTAATTGGCTATAAATTCATAAAATTAGTAGTAAATTTTGATTTTTTTTATCATATCCTATAAAGTTGGTGAATAAATATATGAACTCTGATGATGTCCAAAATTTCCACAAAATTAAGATTCTGGCAAAATCGAAACTGGCGTGACATTGTAATTTTTAGAAACCTAGCCCAACGTCTAAACATTCCAATTTCACACCAGTTTCGATGTGACCGGAATCTTTAATTTTGGGGAAATTTCTAAAATCATTAAAGTTCTTGTACTCACCAAAAATTGAAATTTAGTTTATGAATTTACAGATAATTAACCATTTTTGTAATTAGTATCGATGGATTGCTCGATATAACTTATGTTGCAGGAAATGATAAAAGAATATGGACAAGAACTTTTCTTGGCAGCTGAAGCAGCAAATGGGGTAGAAAAGGAAGTTGTGAGGAATCTGAGCCGGCTGTCGGAATTCGGGTTCGTGAAGACGATGAAGGAGAAGAAGCTTGATGCATTGATTGGTGGAGGGGACATTTCTGTGGTTCTTGCAATAGGTGGATTTCCTGGGATTAGTGTTCCTGCTGCTTATGATAGCAAAGGAGTGCCTGTTGGGATAGTTTTTGGTGGGCTCAAGGGATCTGAGCCTACTTTGATTGAGATTGCTTATGGATTTGAGCAAGCAACTAAGATTCGAAAGCCTCCCACATTTCTACCTTGAGCTAGATTCTGTTGTTTAGATAAACTGCATGCATTGGGACAATCTTGAACGTTTCGAAAGATGTGGGCTTCTTGATTAATTATGTGCAGGAGTTGGTAATAAAAAGTCTTTTTTGTTTGATAAATTTTGAGACAGTTAACACTAATAGATCATTTTAGGTCAGAATCTCTTAGACGAGTTGTGATTTGAATTCAAATATTATATATGTAATTGAATGTGTGTGATTCCAAATAAAATTACTCTAAAACTAATAAAATATGTCAACGTTTGGTTTGATGGATAAGATAGATAAAATTAACAGAATTTTAGAATGACTAATAAATCACCCCAATTTTTGAATGATAAATGGATAATTAGAATATGGATATCCGTCACGAATTAAATCATACTAATATCAAACATTTGATTAAGTTGAATTATTTTATGAATCATGTTTTTATAATCCAACAAGACACATTTCATATAATGATCGGAACACTTAAATCCCTAATAATCAACAACTTAATTTCCAAATTATGACATATATTCAAATTCAAATTCTTACCAAATTTATAAAAATCTCCGAGTTGTCAATGCACTCAATCCTGCCTGGGAGTCATAAATGCTAAAATGCATAATCCTAGGAAACCAGATCCAATTCTCTCCCAATATCATTAATTTTATTTATTAATGTCGATAAACTACAAAATTCCCAATAATCAAGTCTTCCAAAAAAACCCACAAATTAAACCCCAATCCCTCGTTCACTATAAATTGCAAACCTTCTCTCAATAAATAATCACTGCAAATAAAAAAGTAAAAAAAAAAACCCACCAAATGGAGAAAACAATTATTTTCGCCTGCATTCTCCTCCTCTCAACATGCACCACACCCGCATTTTCAAAGTACTACCGCGAGAGCGAGGCGTACAAGCCGGTCAAGCTGAAGAAGACACAGCTCCGTTTCTTCATCCACGACATCCTAAGCGGATCGAAGCCCTCGGCGGTTCGCATCGCCGCCCCGAACACGACCGCGTACGACACGGGCAATCCGACGCCGTTCGGGACCGTCTACGCCATCGACGACGTGCTGACGGAGGGGCCGGAGGCGACGTCGGCGGTGGTCGGAAATGCTCAGGGAATGTATCTTTCGTCGAGCCAGGGCAAGAATCTGACGCTGGTAATGTACGTGGATCTCGGCTTCACGGCGGGGAGGTTCAAGGGGAGCTCGCTGAGCGTGTTCTCGAGGAATCCGGTGACGGAGAGCCACCGTGAGATGGCGGTGGTCGGAGGCAGGGGGCGGTTCAGGCGGGCGCAGGGGACGGTGTTTGTGAAGACTCATTTCTTGAATTACACTAATGGGGATGCTGTGCTTCAGTATGATGTCGAGGTTGTTCATCCTTGAAGAGCTAGCTAGGGTTAGGGTTTCTGATTTGGTATTTGTTTTTTTTTTTGGTTGGGGTTTGATTTGAAGGTTTCGAGTTTTTGTGACTTGTTTGTGGTGAATTGGATTTGATATTGGTGTATGGAAAATCAAGTTGCAAAGTTTGTTTTTCTATGATTTTTAATTCATAGTCTCTCACGAAAAAAAAAAAAAAAAAAGTAAATATCATCAAAACCCCTGAACTATACTCGTTTTTATCAAAAATACCCTAAAAATTTAGAAATGTTCTATAAACCCTCAAACAATTATAGGTTTTTATCAAATATAACTGCATCTATTTTTCGGTCACCAGAAACGTGATGTGGCTCGCAGAATGCTACAGTATAATTTATATTTTATTTTTTTAATGACATGACAAAAACTACGTCGTTTCGTACCATATTATTTAAAAAAAATTAATCCACACTGTGGCATTCGGTGAGCCACATCACGTTTTTGGTGACCAAAAAATAGATTTGAGATATATTTGATAAAAATTTGATAGTTTGAGGGTTTAGAGAACATTTCAAAACTTTCAAGGTATTTTTGATATAGTAGATATAGTTCAGGAGTTTTGATGATATTGCCCAAAAAAAATGAATTTATTAATATACTAAAAAACAAGCATACCTAGAAACGAACCCGACTTTCAAAATTAAAGGAATTGAAATCCTAAAAAAATAAACTAAATATCATAAGGATTAAAACTGAATATTAGAAGGGTTGAACTAAAATCCTAAAAAAAAAGAAAATAAATAAGGGATGTAACATATATATGCCAAGAAGGGGTAATTTTCTTCTATTTACCCCTAATTATTATTGCACGGAAAATTAATAAGGTAGAAGATTTTTTTATAAATAGAAAGGAAAGATGAGAAGTTACATTTTGAGATGTCCCAAAAAGAAAGTTCACTTTTTTAATTAATATCATATAAACATATTATTTTATTAAACTAACCATATTTAATGTTTCACTTAAATGTTAAAATGATGCGTGAAAATAATAAATAAGGGTATAAAAAATAAAAAACATAAAAATTAATAATTTTTAAAAGAAAATTAATTGTATTTTCTTAATATGTGTGAAAAATGAAAAGAGACTAAAATGATAGGATGGAGAGAGAGTGTCGTTTTACTTGAACTCTGAAATGAGAGACACTTATTTAGGAATAAAATTCATTTCATGGGACGGAGGGAATACTTAAAAAATAAAAACAATGAAGGGAGTATTTATGAGATCTCATCTTAAAGTTGTTAATTATAACCTTTTCCATTATCTTCTATATATGGTAATTGACTTTATAATTAGAAGGGGAGTTGATGGACAATATATAAAAGTTTCATGTTGTCAGCATGTACATTGTCATAGAGTTTCTTGAAGAATTATTCCTCGATAATCAACCCTTAAAATATAGAATTATATATACACTAAGTCGCATCAATTAGTTAGTCTCTTATCTCCTAATATATATCCTCCCTAAATTTCATTGAGAAACAGAGCTACAAAAATGTCAACTCTAAATCTCCTTTCAATTTTGATCATTCTTGTTTCAGCCACTAATGCCCAAACAAATGATCAAAATTCATGGGCGAAGAGAGACAAGAGAGGAAATGAGGTAACAACCACTCTTCAATTCTATTTCCACGACAAATCGGGCGGCCCGAACCCGACATCGGTGAGGATTGCTCAAGCAGCCCAAACCAACAACTCGTCAACTTTCTTCGGCGCCTTGGTGATGATCGACGATGCATTGACTATCGGACCCGATCCGTTGTCAAAGAATGTGGGCCGGGCCAGGGGCTTGTACGGGTCGGCCGGGCTGACAGAATTTAGCTTGATCATGGCCGTTAGCTACGTGTTTACCGACGGAATCTATGATGGTAGCTCGTTTAGCCTTCTTAGTATCAACGAGGAGACGAAATCGCCTCGGGAGATGGCCGTCGTGGGTGGAACCGGGCTTTTCCGGCTGGCCCGTGGCTATGTGATCGCACGAACCTATGCGGCCAATTCTACCGAGGGTGCTATCGTTGGCTACAATGTTACTCTTTACACGAAAACAATGTATCAATGATCGATGCGACATACGAAATATATAAAAATATAGTAGTTTATAAGTTAAGGGGATGATAACAACTCATAAGATTCTATTCCCCATTTATTCTCATTGAATGTTTGTTCAAAATTGTAAACTTGCATATTTGTATTAATTTTGTTCCTGCCATCTCCATTTCTACTCCAATTAAAATGTATAGTACTATATGTCTATATGATAATCAAACGACATTGTTAATACGTAATTCGATCATATATACAATTTAATTTTAAAAAGATGTGTTATTTACTTGTAAATCTATATAATATATAAAAGAGGAGTTTTTCCCTCCATTTTTTTCCTCTCTTTTTTTTCTCTCTCTTCTTACACCAATTTTTTTCACTATTTTTGTTTTTATTCTTTTATATTTAACTATTTTCTAAATGTCATCAAATTTGATTCATGAAAAAATAATCAATATATATCTTGAATTTAATATAGTATAAAAAATCATCAAAAATGAATTAAAAATGAATAAGTTATGAAAATTTTAAAATATTTTAGTTTCTGTCTCTTTATCAAAAATTTATAACTTTTTATTTATATTTGTGTATGAAAATATTTATTATGATGAATAATACTATATAATAATATGCATAATGCAAATTTTCATTATCGAATCAATTTTAAATTTATTTAATAACTATAATTATCAATATATTTTGTATAAATTGAAATTTTATATTTTTAAATTCAAGATTTTATTGAGTCATTGATGTGAATTATTATATTTTATTTATAAAACATATTTTGTATTTATTTATATTTTATTTATAATTATATAGATTTATAAAACATATTTTGTATTTATTTATATTTTAATTTTTTATGTATATTTATTTATTTAAACTTTTCGTTTAATTTCGATGTCTGTCGTGCATCGCACGAATGAGCGTATACTAGTATTAAAATAAAGATGACTGAATAAATCAAGTAATTAAAAAGTAAGGAGGCAAGGCAACATGGCAACATGTATCTCGATTACCTTCGATCAGACCCAGGATTTGCGTTCCTATATTCATATATAATTGCATTACCTAATTTGAAAGCATTAGTTTTTCACCAGTTGCACTTCTCAATTAACATATCACATAAGGAGGCATTTACTTTGATTATATATATGATTGAGTATTTTTATCCTCAAAATTAGAATTTCCCCAATCTCACTTTTTTCATGGGATATAAATCAAACAAAATTAATGTAAATAATAAAAATAATGGAGGATCTTGGGAGATCCCAAAATTTCATTCTATCAAAATAAATAAGGGATTAGTCTTACTATTTTTATCTATCAAGGCTAATACTAAAAAATAAACGCCCCCTAATGGTTGGATTATTTAACTTGGCACAGTTAATTATATATAACAAACTCGATTTGTGATTCTAATAAAAGACTTTGCACTATGATTAACAGTACCACTAGGCCATAGTAAACACATGCAATAAAATATAACTTCTCCAAGTAAAGTCTCTCATATTCCTTAGAGGACTTTCCTAGCTCAATAATCTACTTATATAAAAAAAAAATACTCCAACTTGAAATTTTCAACTAATTAACATATTCCTCTTCTCCACATTATATAGTACTCCATATCATTTTGCTATATACATTTGATTGAGAAAAACAAAGAGCTAAGCTAACAATGCCAACTCTAAATCTCCTTTCAATTTTGATCTTTATTGTTTCATCCATTAATGCAGAAGTGGCTCATGCCCAACTCAATCATCAAAATTCATGGGCGAAGAGAGTAGAGAGAGGAAATGAGGTAACAACCACTCTCCAATTCTACTTCCACGACATACCTAGCGGGCCGAGCCCGACATCGATGAGAATAGCCGAAGCAGCCCAAACCAACAACTCGCCCACCTTTTTTGGAGCCCTGGTGATGATAGACGATCCGCTGACCGTTGGGCCCGACCCATCTTCGAGGATCGTGGGCCGGGCCCGGGGCCTATTCGGGTCGGCCGGGCTTAATGAGTTCAGCCTTATCATGGCCGTTAGCTATGTGTTTACCGATGGAATATACAATGGTAGCTCGTTTAGCCTTCTCAGTATCAACGAGGTGATGCGGCCGGCCCGAGAGATGGCCGTTGTCGGTGGGACCGGGCTTTTCCGGATGGCCCGTGGGTATGCGGTTGCGCGAACGCACTCGATCGATGCCACGGGTGTTGCTATTGCTGGATACAATGTTACTATTGTTACGTATGATTACTCAAAGCGCACACACGAATAATAGTTGCGGAATTTTATTTATTATTATTATTATTATTTTTTTTTTTGTGTCTGGAGTCTCTGGACAAAGAAAAAAGCTAATGAAATTTTTATTTGATGTTTTTGTTTATTAATCTTCCACTTTGAATATTCCAACAGTACCTTTATAAAATTTAATTTTTTTTCTTCTAGTAATAAATAATTTCTAGTCGTCCCACCGACGTTTTAAAATTTTGGAATTTCTCCCACTACAAAAAAAAGTTTCTAATAGTGATTTGAGATTTGATAACTTATATTCGTGTCAGTAAAATTTAGTGGCGTTTGACAGTGTAACTATTAGTGATTAGTTATATCATCAAATGTCACTAATTTTTGTGACATACATATCACTAGTGATTTTTTTTTTTTTTTTTTGGTAGTGTCTATAGTGTGTATTAATGTAGATCTTTTGAGTTTTGAGTAACAAAAGTGTATAATAATATGTAGTATGCATAATTGATTGCAAATACGGAGAATTAAATTTGTGTTTAAATTCACTCCATTTTATATTAAGTGTTTGGTTCAACAATGAAAACAAGTTATTAGCAAGGGATTCATTTTCTTTTATTTCTCCTCTATTTTGAAGGGTAACAAATTGAGTTACCCTCAAATAAGAGTAATGATTAACTCTATTTTGACGGGTTCTTTTCCATGACCTATAGGCTTGCATATAGCAAAAAGCCAATGTTTCAAAAGCGGCAATATGTAAATAATTTATAGTATTTCCTTCATCCTTCAAATAACTTTTTAGTAGGGAGATGTGTTACTTGTGTGCGTGTGTTCGCCTAGCGTAGCGGTAAGAGGTTAATGTCTTGGGTTCGAGTCCTTCATCGCGCGGTCTTTAAACTTTCTTTATTTACTTATGTAATTTATAAAAAAAATGTATTATTTACTTTAAAATATAATACTAGCATTTATAATTTGTTAAGATGACTGAATAAAAAAATAAAGAATAATTTATTTTTTTAATCACATTTTTTTTAATTTATTCTCATTTTGTCTTTAATGGGACACCAAGCTGTGCGAACTCTTGTTTGTGAACAGTGAGATCTAGGGTTCAAACTCCACAGTTTTCCCTCCCCAAGTAATAAAAAAAAATTAATAAATCAAGTAAAAAGTAGAATAGTAAAAAAAACAAGATAAGTATATTGTACCATTATACGTGTACGATACTAATTAATTATGTACTGCATGTATTTAATAATATGTTGAGGCCAGTTGTCCAGTATATTCAATTATCATCTTGGCAACATGTTCGATTATCTTCTATCAGATCCACGATTTGCGTTCCTAATATTCATATATAATTGCATTAACTAATTAATTCAAAAAAAATTGCATTATCTAATTAGAAAGCATTAGTTTTTCACCAATTGTAATTCTCAATTCTTATATCCCATAACTGTTGGATTATTTAATTTGGCACAGTTAATTATATACTATAACTAACTCGAGTTGTGATTCAAATTCACGACTTTCAGCTATGAATTAAGAGTACCACTAGGCCATATATGTAGATACATGCAATAAATCATTAATTCTAACCACCAAAAGAATTCGATTAAAATATCTCTTATATTCCTTCGACGACTTTTCCTAGCTAGCTCAATAATCGACTTATAAAAAGAAAAATACTCCAACTTGAAAATTTCAACTAATTAACATATCTCGTCTCCATATTATAGATTCCATATCATTTTGCTATATACATTTGATGGAGAAAAACAAAGAGCTAACAATGCCAACTCTAAATCTCCTTTCAATTTTAATCTTTATTGTTTCATCCATTAATGCAGGAGCGGATCATGCCCAACTCAATCATCAAAATTCATGGGCGAAGAGAGTGGAGAGAGGAAATGAGGTAACAACCACTCTCCAATTCTACTTCCACAACATACCTAACGGGCCGGGCCCAACATCGGTGAGGATAGCCGAAGCAGCCCAAACCAACAGCTCGCGCACTTTTTTCGGAGCTCTGATGATGATTGACGATCCGCTGACCGTGGGGCCCGACCCATCTTCAAGGATTGTGGGTCGGGCCCGGGGCCTAATGGGGTCGGCCGGGCTTAACAAGTTCACCCTTATCATGGCCGTTAGCTACGTGTTTACCGACGGAATATACAATGGTAGCTCGTTCAGCCTTCTTAGTATCAACGAGGTGTTGCGGCCGGCTCAAGAGATGGCCGTCGTCGGTGGGACCGGGCTTTTCCGGCTGGCCCGTGGGCATGTGGTTGCGCGAACGCACTCGATCGATGCCATGAGTGTAGCTATTGTTGAATACAATGTTA
Organism: Salvia miltiorrhiza; assembly: GCF_028751815.1. NCBI lineage: Eukaryota > Viridiplantae > Streptophyta > Magnoliopsida > Lamiales > Lamiaceae > Salvia > Salvia miltiorrhiza. The sequence continues at coordinate 70,216,540 of NC_080387.1, forward strand.
CAATTGCTACGTATGATTATTCGAAGCACCCACACGAGTGATGGTTATAGAATATTTCCATTTGATGTTTCTGTTTATTAATTTTCCACTTTGAATAATCATATAGTATCATTAGGAATTTAAATTTCTTTGTTTTCTTAGAAGACATTTACTTTGGAGGATATTGATAGATAAAAATAGTAAAGATAATCTCTTATTTTATTTAGATGAATTGAAATTTAATTTAAGATATTCTAAGGTTCTGGATTATTTCTATCATTTAAGCTTAGCTTTGCTTGATTCTTATTCTATTAAAATATTGAAATTGGAGAAATCCTATTATTCAAAATAAAAATATTTAATCATGCATTTTATCAATCATGTAAAGAAACTGCTGGTAATTAATACTCCCTCCGTCCACGAAATAAGTACTCATATTTCCATTTTCGTCCGTCCACGAAATGAGTACCCATTTCCCTTTTTGGCAAGTGTACCCCACACAACACTTTAATTAATACACTCAAAAAGGTGGGACCTCTATTCTATTCACACTACACTCAATACATTTCTTAAAACCCGTGCCGTCCACAAATGGGTACTCATTTCGTGGACGGAGGGAGTAGTAATTTCTAGCATTCCTTCCGTAGTTTTAAAATTTTAGAATTTCTCTAAAGAGCTACGAGCTTATGTGTATTAAAATATCTTTTGAGTAACAAAAGTGTGTAACAAATTAATTAACAATATGTATTATGCTTAATTGATTGCAAATATTATATTTGTATATAAACTCACTTAATTTTATACATTTAAGATCCTTTAAAACATGCTCACATTTCTGATCAATGTCAAAACTCCTTACGCTTTCAAATTCTTGCTTCTACTGGGTACACCTTTATTATAAACTAATTTATATTTTCTTGTATTTTTGTAGTGAGTATTCTTATGAGACCAATTAAATATTTCAAGCTTGAAAACCACCAATACTTTATAGATCAAGCCAGTCGCATCAAATTTTTCTAGCGGTAGAACGGTTAAGGCCTAAAATTAAAGGTTTTGGGTTCGAATCCATCATGACACGATTTTTATAATTTTTTATTTAATACTATTAATTTATCAAAAAAAAAAATCCTGTAATTAATATTGTTTATTATAGGTTATATATACTCGTCATAAAATGAAATACGTAAGATTTCATAATCCCAACCCAAGAGTAATTTATCTTTCATTTGTGGTTTACAGATTATTGCAAATGTACGTGCGTTTATTATGTGCGCATTGAAAGTAGCAATTACGGAAACAATAAAATAAAATAAAATAAAATTGTAATAACAATTTTAATGTACTCTTTTCGTCCACAAAAAAGATTTCATAATTTTTTTGTGCTCGTTCATAATTTTCATAATCTTTTTTCTCTTTGTCCATTGAAACATCTTCTTATAGGGAGTAGACACGAATTTTAGTAAAAGTTAATTGTGTATTTGATGATTGAGAATGAGTTTCATAATTGTAAGGGTAATAGTTAGTGAATTTTTCCAAGAGTAAACTAGTAAGATATTTTATGGATAGACAAAAAAGAAAAATAAAAAATATTTAGTAGACGAAAGAAGTATTTTATTAAAATTTGTATTGTACATAATGTGATAAATTTTTCGTGAACAAAGATAATATTAATTAAATACAAAATCTTTGGGCGTGATAGATGGAAAGACCAACCTCATAATTATAAGAGTACTTTTTTGTATCATATTAACCATCTACTCATCCCCTTGTTAGTATATATGTACTATACTTTTCTAACGTTTTTTTTAAGGGTGCGTCTACATTGATGAAAAAGGGTGAAATATATATATTTTCCTTTTTTTTTTTTACTTTTCTCACAAGTTTTTTTAATTAAAAAATTTTCCTCAGGCATAAAAGAAATTTTTTCGGACGGTCCCTTTTTCTACCTTTTCACTCTAATTCATGATAATATTATCACAAGTTATAGATGTGATAATATTTTTCCATGTATATTTTTATGATATTTCAAATTTTGAGGTATACACCCTCCGTCCCAATTCAATAGGTCATATTTCCTTATTTTGACGTCTCAATTCAATAGATCACTTCTTAAAATGAAAAATCATACAATACCAAACACCCTTACATAAATCATTATTTACCTCAAATGCCATTGTGGCCGACACAAAATTATATTTTCTTTCACTTAAATATTATCTTCATTTCTCTCTCTTACTCTTTTCACAAATTTACCCTAAAAAAGCCTACATTATCTCTTCTGTTTTATTAAAAACTATTCGTTTCTTAACATTCACATCTACCACAAAATGTCTCTCTCTCTCTCTCTCAAAATACAAAATATCTTTCAGAGTATAATTTCCGCATCTACCACAAAATGTCTCACTATACAAAATATCTCACCGTAGCTTCCCCCCTCCTTTTTGGAGATCATGTATACTAAAGATGAAAATATTGGAAAATATTTTCTCACGATTACCTAAACATAGTACTATCCAATATTAGAATAAAAATGAGTGAAAAGAAGTTGTTGAAGAAAATATTTTACTATATTCATAGAAAATTTTCTATCATAATAAACATGTAAAATATAGTGTGAAAATATATATTTTTTCTTCTTTTCCATAAAATGAAACGCAATCTAAAAGTTCTATGCTATTCAATTAAAAATTCCTCGCATATTAGCTGAGTCAACCAATTTTGCAAGAAAGAAAGTGGGAAACAGACCATTTTCCACCCTTAGAAAATAGACCAAAACACAAAAATTTCCATATTGTCTGCTTCTATATTTTTTTCCTCCCTCTGAAGATTCTCCAATATCCCAACCATCATAGTAGTTTAACTGCTCCATCAAATAAAACCACATTTCCATGTGGCCCAATATACTTATACAAATCTCACCACCCATCAAACACAAAAAAAAACTTTCCAAAAAATAAAAATGGCAACTCAAAATCTAATCCCACTTCTAATCATTCTCGTCTCTGCCATTTTGGCTTGTGTTGAAGCTCAAACAAGCGATCAACCCTCATGGGCCAAGCGCAACGAAACCGAAAAAGAAGTGATCACAACGCTCCAATTCTACTTCCACGACGTCGTTAGCGGGCCCAACCCGACTGCGATTAGGATCGCCCAAGCCGCCTCGACCAACGCCTCCTCCTACCTCTTCGGGGCGCTCTGGATGATCGATGACCCGTTGACCGTGGGGCCTGGCCCGTCTTCCAAGCTCATCGGGCGGGCTCGGGGCCTCTATGGGTCGGTCGGGCAGACCGACTGGGGGCTGATCATGGCCCTTAGCTATGTGTTCACCGATGGCATATACGATGGTAGCTCGTTTAGCCTTCTAGGTTTCAACCCGGTCACGAAGTCGGGCCGGGAGATGGCCGTGGTCGGAGGCACTGGGCTTTTCCGGCTGGCCCGGGGGTACGCCATCGCGAATACCTACCAGGCTAATGCTAACGGGGATGCTATTGTTGGATACAATGTTACTATTGTTACTTATGTTTAAGATTCGTTGATGACATGTTTTATTGTATTTGATTATCGTAAATCTGGTTGTGAATTCAAGAACATTAATTTTTGATTTTTTAGATCTGATTGTGAATTCAAGAACATTAATGAATTATGCAAAATCTCTTTCTCTTCTAATCAATCAAATCTCTCCATTAAAATTCTAATCTGATTGTGAATTCAAGAAAATGTTGCATGGAAAATGTCATAATTTGAACACTTGCATTTGGACACAGACTACATAATATCCAATTACCTACCATATTTCCTTAAAAAAAAATTCCATCAAATCATTCATTTATATATTCCACCCTTAGAAAATACACCAAAACACAAAAATTTCCATATTTGTCTGCTTCAATTTTCTTCTCCCTCTCCAATCCCATGTTCCCAACCATCATGGTAGTTTAACTGCTCCATCAAATAAAACGACATTTCCATGTGTGGCCCAATACTTATACAAATCTCACCACCCATCAAACACAAAAAGCATTAAAAAATAAATAAAAAAATGGCTCAAAATCTAATCCCACTTGGCCAATAGGAAAAAAAAATCATATTCTTATTACAAATTCTACAAATATCAATGAAAATTGAAACTCCAATAAAATAAAATGAGATATATCATTTTACCTAAGTTTCTCCCTCAAACATACTTATTAAATAAAATAGCACCATAAAAGATTGAACAGCTAAGACTGCGTATAACAGCGACCTTGGGCAGCATGGTCGACCGCACACATCATTAAAATGAATTAAACAAAAATAAAAAATGCTCTTGATTCATTTCAATGCAACCAACCACGGTCGGCTGGGAATGGAAATGAGACCGGGTGGTCTCTTTGCTTTTGTGGTGAAATTTTGATGATGTGGCATTATTTTATTGATTGGATATTTTTAATTTAGATATTAAGATTAAATTTTAATATTATATATATATATATATATATATATATATTAAAATTCATAATTTTTAATATCTCTATAAATAGACCTCATTTGTTATATTCATACTCACTAGCATTTTTTCACTTTTCGCAATGGATCCTAGAAATTTTTTTGAGGATCCTCAAAATTTCTCAAACTCCCAAGATTATTATCCTAATCTTGATAATATTGATAGCCAAGTTTTTGGATCTGGTTCAAACCCTCAATTTCCATATGATCTCACTCATGAAAATTCCACTCAAGAAAATGTCCACCCCACAAACACAAACACCTCCAGCGGTCCGAAAGGTTGGAATGATCAAGAAGATTTGGCGCTCATGTATGCTTGGTGTACTTGTAGCTCAGATTCAATTGTTGGCACTAATCAAAATAAGGCCAATTTGTGGACACGCATTCGGGCAATGTATGAAGAATCTCGAGTTGACAACTCGAGATTAATGGGAGAGAAAAGAACCATAGAGTCATTGAGAAATCGTTACAAGAGGTTGAATGCGAATGTAACCAAGTGGGTGGGTGCATATGTAGAAGCATATGCCAGAAAAAGTAGCGGCATGTCTGATGCAGATGTTGAGAAGAAAGCGCAAATTTTTTATGGAACAACTAAGTTTACGCACCATGAGGTTTTTGAAAAAGTCATGCGTCATCATCCGAATTGGGAGCTGAAGTTGGGCACTGAGCGTACGCGTGCCCGTGCAGTTGATGATGAAGATGATGTTGAAGAAGATCGTGGCAGTTCAAAAAAATCAAGAACCACCGAGGAAGATGAGAATCTAAACAACTCAACCTCTGAAACTCCTGTAAGTGAAACTTCAACAATCCGTCGTCCTGCTGGTAGAGATAAAGCAAAAGCAAAAAGAAAAGGAAAAGCAAAAATGTCACAACAATCGATTATTTCTGAGGATTTTACTGCAGAACTTCAAGCGCTGAGGATCGTACGTGAGAAGGAAACTGATGCAATTAACAGAATGGGAGAAATTAGGATGCAATCCACTTTGATGATGTCAAAATGGAATGTGCTTAACACATTGCTGGGTAAAAGCAACTTATCTCCTCAAGAAGAGTCTATGAAAAATCGACTTATGGCAGAATTATTTCCATAATTCTGTTTACATTTATGTTTATTTTAGTTTTCGTGAATTTGTTGTGTGATGTCATTCCATGTAATTTCATCTTCAGTACGTTAAATTTATGTAATTTCAGTTTCAGTTTATGTAATTTCATCTTCAGTACGTTAAATTTATGTATTTTGAATCTAAGTGATGTGATTTTAAGTTGTCACTGCAAATGCTTTATTGTCATTGGATGCCACTCGCTTATTTCCACTAGATATTAAACATTATTGACTGGCAAAAGTTTCAATTATTTCTGGCAAATGATAGTGGGATATGACATAAAGGTGTGTTCATTATTGTGGTTCACCTCCAGCTACTCCACGTGAATGCCATTGGATTCCACTGAAAAATTAATTGGTATTGGACAAATGATAGTGGGATATGACATAAAGGTGTGTTCATTATTGTGGTTCACCTCCAGCTACTCCACGTGAATGCCATTGGATTCCAATAACTACTCCACTAGCTACTCCACGTGAATGACTTGGATTACAATAACTACTCCACTAGCAATTTCTATATATCTGTAGTAACAAGTAATTGAACTCATCACAACCAAAGCTTTCCCACTACTCCACTAGCAATTTCTAACATGACATCAAATGAAAACTTTGATGATTACAGTCCTAGCTTTGATCCTTTCGATTACACCGAATTTGATGAAATGCATGAAAACCATGTATTACAAAATCGACGCATTGACTCCATGATCGATGACGTGGCTTTTCAGATTCCAACTCTATCTTTACAACCTACAAACAACACTGATAGAGCACCACGACGATTTATTGAACGTCGTCGTGAGCAAGGCCATGAAGGTGTGTTCGAGCAATACTTTTCAAATGATCCAATCTACACTCCTGAAGTTTTCCGAACAAGGTTTCGCATGCGAAAGCCATTATTCGAAAGAATAATGAACAAACTCGTTGCCACAGACAAATTTTTCCAACAAAAACGTGATGCGACTGGTCGTTTAGGTATGTCTTCAATTCAAAAGTGTACTGCAGCGATGAGAGTATTGGCATACGGAACAGGAGCAGACTTGCACGATGAATACATTAGGATGAGCGCACAAACTATAAGAAAATCAGTTGAAAAATTCGTGCAAGGTGTTGTTCACAACTTCGGTGGGGAGTACCTCAGAAGGCCAACCGAAGAAGATCTTGCTTATCTATTGTATGTTGGTGCTCAACGCGGTTTTCCTGGTATGCTTGGTAGTATTGATTGCATGCATTGGGAATGGAAAAATTGCCCTACTGCTTGGGCTGGCCAATATACAGGAAGAAGCGGTAAGACAACAATAATCTTGGAAGCAATCGCATCTCAAGATTTATGGATCTGGCACGCATTTTTTGGAACTCCAGGTTCGAGAAATGATATCAACGTGCTTCACCAATCGCCTGTTTTCTCAGATATATTGGAAGGTCGAGCACCAAAGGTTAGTTATGTGATAAATGGCCATGAAAAAGATATGGGATATTATCTCACTGGTGGTATATATCCTTCATGGGCAGCATTTGTCAAATCTGTTAATGGTCCACAAACTCGAAAACATCAACTGTTTGCTCAACATCAAGAGGCTGCTCGAAAAGATGTTGAGCGAGCATTTGGAGTTTTACAAGCTCGTTTCAATTTTATCAAACGCCCATGTCTCATGTGGGATCGTGATATGATGGGAAAAGTAATGCTTGCTTGCATCATTATGCACAATATGATAGTGGAAGACGAGCGGCATACTTACTTAAATTACTGTGATCCAACAGAATTTATGGAAGTTAGAAGGTTTAATAGCCAAAGTGGAGATGTTGAAGCTAATGATGATCCTAATTTTGAATTTTCCACGGAACGGATTGCAAGTCTTGAAAGCTATATGAGGAACAGGACACAACTTCATAACAGGGAAGCTCACAATGCTCTTAAAAATGACTTGATCGAGCATATTTGGCAAAAGTTTGGCGATGATAATTAAATGCTTAGTATGTACTCCCTCCGTCCGCCAAGATTATGTCACTTTCATGTACAATTTGTACATGAAAGTGACATAATCTTGGCGGACGGAGGGAGTATTGTTTTTTTCTATTTCGAGTTTGCATTGTTGTAATTTATATTTTTAGTTTGTTGTAATTTAAATTTTTATTAGTTTGTTTTTTTTTTCTTTTAATTTTTTTAAATATTTTATTTTATATTTAATATTATTATAATAATTATTATTAAAAATAATAATAAAATAATTATATATAATGTTGTGGTTGGGTGGTTGGGGTGGTCATTGATAAATCAACAAAAATAGAGGTGGTTGGGTTGGGATAAATATAGTGATGTGGAAGAGAGAGAAATTAATTAAATATTGAAGATGGTTGGATGGTTGGGTGGTTGGATGGTTGCTGATAAACATAGCCTAAAGCCTCGGTCAAAATTGGAATTTCTTTTGTAGCATTGTCCTATAAACTAAGAAATAATTATGCATTTAATTTTAATTACACAACCCATTCTATGATATATTATTATAACAAAAATATTAGTGATAAAACAATGTATTTGTATCCCCACCTAAACAATCTAATATCTTAAAAATTCATTAATTGCATTACAATAATTTTTTACCCTCTCACGATCCCACAATGCATATAGTCAATTTAGAGTTATTATAAGACAAAAAAAAAAGTTAAATATTAAAATAATTAATATCTAATATACATAAATCTATTCCTTTTCCGGTTAACATAACGGTGTTAGAATATGCCTGAAATCAATCAATGTTGGATATATCCTAATTCACCATCATTTATATAATTTATATTCTTCAACAAAAATATAATTATTTTTGGCAATATATTATCTCTCTATACCTAATATTTAAATAATTTCCACCAATTCACTTTATCTACTTTTTACACATTTCTTAATCTCCGTGCCCAAAAGCTATGTAACACTATTATTGGAACGGAGGGAGTATAATATCTATAATATCTAGATTAGTTGATGACATGTTTTATCGTATTTGATTATCATATGTATCTGTTTCATATATTCTTTTTTATGGAGAAGAGATTCGTATAGATACTATTTGTAACGTAGTTGTACAATACGAATAGTATCTATCTTGATCTTGACATGTACTTCAATATTGGAGACTTGAATATGCATTTATTCGTAGAAGTAATAATTTGATGAAAGTTACGTTATTAGTGAAAATCATCATTTCTTGAAATTTTTTGTTCGACACGAATCTTGACACGTTTAGTTTCGACACGAGAATTAAGGAGTTGTAGATTAGTGTTTTAAGTGTGTAGGTAATAAAGTATAAAAGTAATAAAGTAGGAGAAATGAAATAATAAAGTGATAAAGTAGGAAAGAGAATTAATGTAATTAAGACCCCTTATTTTTTGATTAATTATTACCTTATTTAGAAACGTGTTAAGATTCGTGGGACGGCCCAAAAATAAATACGTATCAAGATTCGTGGGACGGAGGGAGTATAATAGATTACCTGTTAGCCTATTACGTACTTACGCACTTGATCAGTCATATATATACTTAATTTGTGGAATAGGCTCAACATTGTCTTTGGAAAAATTTCGACTAAATCATGATAAATCAATCTGAAAATTAATATATTAATTAATATGAATTAAGTAAACCGATCTGAATTTGGATGAAATCCCCACTTTAGGTAAACCATAAATCCAAATCCTCAAACACTACATTGAGTGTACTTAATTAATCTATTAATCATCTCGGCCTAGGAATCTAGGATATCTTAATTTGATCATTGATCAGCATCTCTTACCAATCATGATAAAACAATCTCAAAATGTATTAATTGCTATATATGAATTAAGTAAACCCATATAAATTTGGACGAAATCCACCCTTTAAGTAAACCATGAAAACCAATTCCTCAAACATATCAAGATAATTTATGGATTCTCAACATATCAAATTAATTATTTTTTCATTGAGTGTACTTAATCATCATCTCGGCCTAGCCAAGATAATTTATTTGATCATTAATTAATCAGCATGCCAACATCTCTTACCAAATCAATGGACTCTCAACATATCAAATTAATTTATAAATAAGAGTACTGCTAAACACACATAATATGTGCGCACTTAATACCCCTGAAAATTAAACCGGACCGATTTATTTTTTATATTCCGGTTCAAATTTTATCTTGGACTGAATTATCCTTATTCTATATTAAGAAGTTATTGATTTGTTCTTAATGATATTTTTTCCTTTTTTTTAACTTCAATAATTTTGGAAAATAATTAATTTGTTCCACCTAATATAAATTATATTGCTAAACTAAAAAAGTTTTATAAATTATATTGCTAAACTAACGGACCAAACAAATGAGCTGCAGAAAAAATCTTGAAACTTTTCTTTTTAATTTTTCCACCTAATATAAATTATATTGCTAAACTAAAAAAATGAAATATGAAAATCATATATATAATCAAATTGAATTAAGTAGAATTATGTTGGTAAAGAGCTCTGTGAAGCTCTCTGTGGCTAACGGACCAAACAAATGAAGGAGATGCAGAAAAAATAAGCAACACACACCAAGTGTTCGACAAAACTCCAAGCTGAGAAGCTGCACAGAAAACAAACAAAGAGCAAGAAGCAATGCGTCGTGGTGAAAGCCACTGCCCTGAAAACGAGATTCGGCTGGCAATGAGGTGCACGCCCTACGCGCTGATTCGTTCCCCGAGGTTAACGCAAATTCTTCCACCCGAAGCACGCACCTCGTGCTTAAGACGGATTGGAGAAACAGAGAACCAATGCCCAAAGTAAAAGAAAGATGCAGCTGCAATGTTTTTTTTTTTAAGATGAGAACATGAACACTGCACTACAACCTCAACTCACCCAAAAACCACATTTGAAAAGAAGAAAAAGACAATTAATTTGTATAAAGCATATAGAAATCTGCTTCATATTTCGGTCCCCTGCAGGCTAAATAGAAATCTGATTTCACTAATCTCCTAGCACTCCCCTTCACAATTCAACCATTGTTGAAGCGTAGTGACCGTAGGGGCGCGCGGTTGCGAGAGCCGTCGTCGAAGTTCACCATTGTTTAAGCGTCTGTGAGTGTGGATTATTAGATAGGAAATAAGCGTCTGTGAGTGTGGATTATGAGAAAGGAAATAAGATTTTGAATTTTAAGGAAAGATTAGGAGAAATCATTTCCTTAATAATTATCATGGGTAATGAGGTAAATTGTAAATTCAAATAAAATTAAATTAATTCTGCAATTAATAAAAATATACAAATTTACAAAAATGTCCAATTAAGTGTGCACAGCATTTAGACTTTTTCTATAATCAATTGTTCAATTGCAATCTATCTGTTAACTAACCACTACTTGTATATTATACGTATTTATTTTCTTCATCTTTTCAAATAATACTTTTTCTATATTTATAAAAATCCCATGTGTCATCGATCGTTGCTTTGATAAAAACATCTCCACTATTTTCTATGGGGTTGGTGGGCGATGACCCATTTTCTAAAACATTAGACCAAAACGTAAGATTTTTCAAATTATGTAACATCTACTTTATCAAAAAATTCTTGAAGATTTTCTTGAACCAACCCATAAGTTCAACTTGAATTAGTTCAACTACTCTAAAAAAAAATACCCTCAAATTGCACAATATCCCCAGCCAGTCAACATTAAATTTGGTACTACATTTGATCAAGAAGCCAAAAATGGCAATCCAAAATCAAATTCCACTTCTCATCACTCTTGCTTCAACCATTGCCTTTTGTGCTCAAGCCCAAAACGGCGATCAAGCCACGTGGGCCAAGCGAGTTGACTCGGGCGATCAAGTGGTGACGACTCTCCAATTCTATTTCCACGACAAACTCAGCGGCCAAAACCCGAGCGCGATCGAGATAGCTCGACCGTTGCAGGGCGGCGCCGCCCTCCCCGGTCAATTCGGCAAGCTCTTGATGATCGACGACGCGTTGACCGTGGGGCCCGACCCCTCGTCCAAGCTCGTGGGCCGGGCCCGGGGGCTGTACGGCTCGGCCGCGCAGGCCGAGCTGAACTTGATCATGGCCCTTAGCTATGTTTTCACCGACGGAATATACGACGGCAGCTCCTTGAGCCTTCTTAGCATCAATTCCGCGTTGAATTCGCCGCGGGAGATGTCGGTGGTGGGCGGGACCGGGCTTTTCCGGCTGGCCCGGGGCTACGCCGTCGCGCAAACCTACTCGGCCGATGCTAGCGGGGATGCCATTGTTGGGTACAATGTCACGGTTGCTACCAATATATGAGAGAGTGTTAGGTTTTATTCGGTTCGGTTTCTCTGTTTTATTTTTGAAAAAGATAATTCGATCAATTAGTGTTACATGTCTCAAAAGAATTGAACTAGGATATAGTTCATTAGTTTGTTTTCTGTTTTAATTTCGAAGGAATACACACTAATGTTGTCACTAGTGAAGGGTCCTTTTTACTTTTGATGAATTGAGTTTATGGATGACTTTGCATCGCACTCTACTGTTTCAAATTACATACTTACATAAGTAAATAAATAAATTTTTAAAGACCGCGCGACGGCTCAAGCTCTGAATATTAACCTCCTACCATTAGACCAACACACGCACAAGTTCTTTTTCATGACCTATAGGCTTGCATATAGCAAAGTCAATAGACAGTTTTTGACAGATTCTTTTTTATTTTCCATTATCATTTTTCCTATAACCATAATACAAGCAAATAAAAAATTGTGCCCCTATAGAATTTAGAAAAGGTAGAAAAAGGTGCAAGAACAAGAGACAAAAGTACAATGGATGTTATTACCATGTTATATAAGAGAAATCCAAATATATAGCCAATTTGCAGAGCACGAGACAAAAGTTCAATGGATGTTACTAACGTGTTATATAAGAGAATCCAAATACATAGCCAATTTGCAGAACAAGAGACAAAAGTATAATGGACATTGCTACATGTCATATCCCTCTCAACATTTTAATTGTGTAAATTACATGCTTCCTTGAGTCCTTGTCCCATAAGACCAAGTTTATCGGCCACAATTTGGTGGACCTGGTCGACCTCATTAGAATAAAAAAAATTAATAATTGTTGGAGGTCGGAGAAGAGATGGTCGACCTTTCAAAAAATAAGACCAGCCTTGGTCTCTCTCTCTCTTCAAATTTAATTCATTGAGTTGTGACACTTGTAATTATATTATTGGTTGAGTAGATTTTATTTAGATAATTGATAAAAATTATTATATCTTTTATATAAAATATTTAAAAAATGAAGAAATTATACCAAAATTTATATTTTTTCATTCTCTATAAATAGAGACTACTCTTGCTATATTTCAATACACCTTCAAATTCTCTCATTTATCCTCTCTACATATAACTTCTATTATTTGTTTTTCTATTTTTCAATGGATGGAGATGATAATTAAATGCATAGTATGTATTGTCTTTTTTTTTTTTTTTCTATTTCGAGTTTGGATTGTTGTAATTTATATTTTTAGTTTGTCGTAATTTATATTTTTATTAGTTTGTTATTTTTTGTATTTTAATTTTTTATAACATTTTAATTTGTATTTAATATTATTAAACTTATTACGAATAAAAATAATAATAAAATAATTATAATATTATGTTGTGGTTGGGTGGTTGGATGACTGGGTGGTCATTGATAAATGAACAAAAATAGAGGTGGTTGGGTTGGGATGAATATTAGTGATGTGGAAGAGAGAGAAATTAATTAAATATTAAAGATGGTTGGATAGTTGTATGGTTGCTGATAAAGATGGTCTAAGAAAAGTACCAGTTTTATTTTGGACATGACCACATGCATTCTCACTTTTCTTAAAAAGTAGTGGGTCATGTTTTTCACTCAACATATTATAATGTACCAAATAATTCTTAAAACTCGTGTCATTCCCGAAATGATACTCTCTTACGGGACATAGGGAGTATTATATATTTAGAAGAATATTATATTACTAATTTATTAGATATTAAAATATTATACAAATATAAATATCTTATAGAATCTAGCTACTTAACAATGACTAATTTAATAGGCGCCTATATGACTATTAAGTTGAGTGGGCTTCGCAACCAAACACCAACCCAAATATTTAGTGTGGGTTTATTTTGAGGTATAAGGGAGGGATAAGCTACACTTAGAAATGAGATTCAGTGTACCTATATTTATCACTTTATACTTCGTTTGCTTTCATGTGTAAAAAATTTCGGGCAGGTTGTATAATTTTTAAAATTCCAATTTTTAGTGATAAATATTAATTAGACTTCATAATATAATAATAATTCTTATTTTTATAAAAAACAATTATAAAATAAAGAAATTTAGAGTGTTACACGGTGGTACACACTATATGCTCTAGGACAGAGGAACCCATCTGTGATTTATGTGCATGTGCGTATGTTGATCTAATGATAAAATAATTAATACCTAATCAAAGTTCTTGGTTGATCAAATCCATTAATACCATTATACTACGGTTTTTAAATTTACTTATTTAATTGTCAATTTATGAAAAAAAAAATGTCGACGTCTATAAAAGAAACCTAACAACAACAAAAAAAAATTACAAAACAAGGTAACGAAAGGTGCGTCAATATGGCCTCAACTTCCCTAAGAAGGTAAGATCTACATTCACAATTTTCAATAATCAGTAATCAGTAATATAGTCGAAATCACAAAAGCATCATTGTATAATAACCAAAAATGTTGTAAATAATTCCATGCTTCACGTGACTTAGGCTTGAAGGGAAAGTAGCCTTAATAACCGGCGCCGCCAGCGGCATCGGAGAGGCCGCCGCCAGAATGTTTTCCCGGCATGGAGCCAAGGTTGTAATAGCGGACATCCAAGACGAATTAGCACGCAACGTCTGCGAAGATTTGGGACCGCCGTCGTCGGCCACGTCCGTCCGCTGCGACGTGACCAAAGAATCCGACGTGGAGACGGCCGTGAACGCGGCCGTCTCGACGTACGGGAGGCTGGACATCATGTTCAACAACGCGGGCATCGGCGGCGCCCCCCAGATCAAGATCCGGGACTGCCAGCTGTCCGAGTTCAAGCGCGTGGTCGACGTGAACCTCACCGGCGTGTTCCTCGGGACGAAGCACGCCGCCCGAGTGATGATCCCGCAACGAAGCGGGAGCATCATCACGACGGCGAGCGTGGCCTCCGCCGTGGGCGGCTCCTCCTCCCACGCCTACGCCAGCTCGAAGCACGGCGTGGTGGGGTTGATGAGGAACGCCGCCGTGGAGCTTGGGTGCCACGGCGTGCGCGTGAACTGCGTGTCGCCGTATATTCTGCCGACGCCGCTGTCGAGGGATTTCGTGAAGATGGACGGCGATGGCATCCGAGGATTATATTACAACCTTAAAGGAGTGAATTTGATGCCGGAAGATGTGGCGGCGGCTGCTCTTTATTTGGCGAGCGATGAATCTAAGTATGTGAGTGGACTTAACCTTATGGTTGATGGAGGATTTTCTATTCAGAATCAAGGATTCAACATATTTGATTTGATTAAATAACTTGCTTTAGATTGATGGTGGAGTATTTTGTCGGATCTTGTATTTCATGATGTCAATAAATAAAATTAAATCAAGCATGAATTAAGTGAAGTGACCCGGGTTCGATCCCTCTTGGGAACGAATTGGTGATTGGAGATATAAGGTGGAGTTTGGTGAATGGAGAGATAAGGTGGTTCTTGGAGTGGATGGGGAACTAACTACTAACATCTAACATGACTTTGACCGATCAAAAAAAAAAAAAAAAAATGTGTTCTGGAAAATATATATATATGCACGGTTGCTTTCTTTTATTCATCCTTATTTGGTTGGAGACTCTAATGAAAGATTACTGATATTCTCGTCTGGTATGAGATTATATATATAAGGATACAGTTTTGTGATCAACGATTCATTCACTTATGAGAAAGGTAACGTCTACAAAATAATTGTCACGTATAGTAAACAACACGAATTTTAATAAAATATAAATGAAATTATTAGTAGAGTTTGGATCTCACTTTAAATGTGAGTACTAAAGTTGTTTGGACCTTAAAGCATCTCCAATGCAGGCTCTAGCAACCGGATCGATCCGGGCCACTAGAGTCTGCCGTGTGCTGGAGTGCTGAGGAGGTTCGAAGCAAGGTTGACGGGGGAGCCGGGTGCGAAAGAAGTTGAGGAAGGCGCGTGCAGTGCATGCGAAATTAATAAAAAAAATAGAAAAAGAAAAAGGAAGAAATGGGGTGGATCGACAGAATTTGCAGAGAAGGAAGAAAAAAAAATGAAAGAATAAAGAAAAGATCTTTTATTATTTTCACATATTGATTAACTACATGAATTTTGATTTACATCACTGCTTTCTCGAAACCCTCTAAAAAAGAAAACTATTTTTCTCAAAACACACATTATTAATTTATTATTAGGTCTCTGCACCTTCATTAATAAATCAATATTTTATTTGTAATTATAATCCATATTTTTAAAAATAATTCCTATATTCCTTATTATTATTATTATTTTATAAAATAGAGGAGTGGGCTAGGTCAGATTATAGTTATTGGGTCGTATTGCTTATTGAGGCCCATACGATTTAAAAAAGAAGTAAACCTAGAAGAAGAAATTAGGGATTTGAAGAGAGATGGAGACTATTGTAATTGTGGGAGGATCCGAAGATGGGTTCGGAGCGGATGATGAGAAGCCTAACTTGTGGTTAGAATTTCATAAGGTGGATCTGAAACAAGGAGGAAAAGTAGAGAAGAATTGCTATCCGAAGCTGCGTTGTTGGGGGATGGTAGGTACCATGTCTTTGGTCAAGTCCAAGCTGTGCTTGGCAGGATGTACGGCCACAGCTGATGAAGCGGATGAATACGCCTGTTTCTTGGATTTGGATTCAGATTCAAATTCATATTCCGATTCAGAGTGGAAGCATTTACCCCTTCCTGTGGGGTGTCTGGCCTTCGGTACACTTGATGGGAAGCTTTATGGTCACAACCACCATGACCGATACGCCGAAGATGAAAATCTGGGTTCAGACTGGTTCGAGTTTATCAGGGATCGTCTTCCTGAAGACGAAGAGGGAGAGCATGTGATGATTCCGGACCCACCCAACAACCGGATTCTTTTCTACACGACTTCGGGCAAAATCTATGCTTACGATCCTAGTCACCGTGAATCCAGACTCAGACTTGTGGCCGCCGATGTGCCTGATTGGTCCCCTTTGGTTGCCGTTGTGGCCAACATCGCCTACATTGCCTTCCACCCTCGATGGGGCGGCGATTATCCATGGATGCTTTGTGCCTATGATCTTTCCAATGGGGGAAAGCACTTGAAATGTGTGTGGACCTCCATGGAAGTCGATGGTGTTGACATCTCTGACTTGTTATGTCATATCCGTGGCTTGTTTCACTTACCCAACACCAACAACTTCTGGCTTGCTGCTTGCACCCCTGATAGAAGCACCTCCGTGCACCTCCACTTTGTCAAGTTCCAAGCCAGCCGCACCGACGATGATGACCGGATCCTTTGCACTCCCCTTGTTCTTGTTTACTCTCCAATTGAAAACACCGCCCATGTTTTTCATTTTTTACTCATTCACGGATCACTCCACGGCTAGCCAGGTACCTATCTGTATATCTAGTTGTAGTAGGGCAAATATCTATATATATTTAATCTTGCTATGAAATTTAATTGACCGTTAGAATAGCAATGCCTGATCATGTTGAAGTAATAGGGAAATGTGGAAAAATATCAACTTTGCGTGAATGAAAGCATAGAGAGCTCTCAGAGTTCAGTTTCTTCATTTCAGCAAGAAAATTAGTTATACTTTAAACTTAGTACAATTGGTTCAAGTCTTTGTGAGACATATGATTACAACTGGGAACTACAAATATACGAATACTATATTCTGAGAGTTGGTTATATTATATGATTGCAGTATGAATTTGCGTCGCTGTTCATCTAAAGAAATAAATTAATCATTTTCTTTTGCAGGAGGCTTGCAGTTGAACACATAAACCTACAATTCGTGTTTGTTGCTGTTATCCTTCCCTGTGAGTGTATGCTATGCATTATGTAGTACGTTTGCTTTATTATCTCACTATCTGGTATTAGTGGTATTAGGTATCTAGCAAGAATTGATTTCATGTCCCAACGATTATTTAATACATACATTATATTTATGCATGTAATTTATGTTATTTTCCCTCTTATTGTGATTTTTAAGTATCCGTTTATACTTTCTTCAAAAAAAAAAAAAAGTGATGAATAACTGAATATTTCAAAAAAAAAGAAAAGAAAAAAAGGTGATGAATATAATTGAAGCCCTAACGAAGCATATAAAGCCTAATTTAAAAAATAATAGGTGAATTAATTTCTTTTAATAATATAATAACGGACGGGCCCATAGAATATTGGGCCTAGCTATCGTGTAAACCGACGGGTACCCGTTTTTGACGGGTCGGGTCTGGTTCACCTGACCCATAGGCTTGCAAATATAGCAAACCCAATGTTTGAAAAGCGGACAAATGTAAACAACTTATATTTTTCCAAAAATGCAAATTATTTAGTGGACAGTCTAAAAATTCACATCAGTTGTGAAATTTTGTGATTGTTTCATGTTAAGACAAGGTCAACTTGGGATATCAATTTTGATTCGCCTCCCAGATTTTATGTAGGGTTGGGAATCGGGTCGGGATCGGGTACCCGATCCCGATTAAGACGAAAAACTGATACCCGAACCCGAAAAAAAATCGGGTACCCTAATACCCGACTCGGGTATTCGGGTACCCTAATTACCCGGTACACATTGAATTGAGTAATTAAAAAAAAAAACAGGAAGAAGAAGATTAGAAGAAGAGGAACTCGGAGGCGGCGCAGCTGGGAGTGGGGACGACTGGCGGCGCGTCTGCTGGGAGCTCGGAGGCGGCGCAGCAGCTGGGACGACGAAGGCGGCGAGGCTGGGTCGACGGGCTGCGGGCGGAACAGAGGGAGTTGGGCGCCTGGCTGACAGCGGACTGGGCGATGGTCGCGAGAGGACTGCGCCGCTGGATCGTGGCGAGCAGCGGGTGGGACGACGAAGGCCGGCGCCGGCGACGTTGGGTCGTCGAGCAAACGGAACAGAGGGATTGAGGGCTGGGCTGGGGCCTGGGGGTGCGGCGGGACTCGGGAGAACAGAGGAGGGAGTAGGTAGGCAGTGACGTAGCCAGGATTTTGTTTCAGGGGGGCCCGATTTATAATAATTTTAAAATAATATATATATATATATATATATATTATATATATATATAAATTAAAAATAAAATTATTTTTTTTATCAATATATTTTATGTACAATGCATCGTTTAAAATTAATAGCTAGGCATTGCTATATTATAACATATAGTATTTTTTTTTACATTTAGTATTTTAAAATTATTAACATAAAAACTTCATTGTAATATTTAAAATAAATCTCTTTCGATGTAGACTCAAAAATATCTCTTTCAATTTGAGGTACTAAGATTAATCAAAATATGTCCTAAAAACTTACATAACAAAATTTAGGACTATTAATAATAATTAATAACTTGATATCTGAAAATAAAAGTAATAATTGGATTCATTCACTAACGCGCTACTTCACATAACTAAAGAAATACTAAATCCTCATTAATAATGTAAATACGAATAACATATATACAAAAAAGAAATGAAAACCAATTAACTAGCATATGGTTTGAGCTAATAACTGATATGAACTAGGATTAATTACTTAAATATATTAGCAATAATATCTAATATTAAATGGGAATTTTATTAAGGAAAACTATAATATCTAATAATACATAATAAAATCAAGTTATAATTTAAAAAATATTATTAATAAAGAAACTAAAACAAAACAATCCATAACATAATTTAAAAAGTAAAATAAACATGGAAAGTAAATTGCAAGGTGATTATAAAAAAAGTTACATTTACAATTCAAAATTTACTATTTCCTTTATGATCGTTCATTATAGATAATTCAAAATTCAAATTTACTCTTTCAATAAAAAATAATAACAAACAATATAAAATAACATCAACCTAAATTAAAAAATATTGTGAATTTATGATTGTTTTAAGGAAAAAAATAGATTTTTTTTAGAATTAAAACTACATATATTTAACTAAAAATATAAATATTACTATAGTACTATACTACTATACTAGTAATTATTTTGAAATTTCCAGTGGGGCCCAGTGCCCCCACTGCCCCCCCTCCCTCCGTCACTGTAGGTAGGGTTACAGTTCACTCATTTGATTTGAAAATTGAAATTAAAGAATTGAAATTTAATTAAATAATTTAATATATATTTAATAAAAATCGGGTATTTCGGGTATACCCGATACCCGATCGGGTATACCTGATACCCGATTTTTCCCCACCTTAAATACCCGATCCCGAACCCGGTCCCTAATTTTTCGGGTATAGGGTACCCGATACCCGATTTTTTCGGGTCGGGTAATCGGGTACCCTATACCCGAACCCTATCTTCCCACCCCTAATTTTATGTTTGAATGTCGGATCTCACAAATTTTAATTTGCGAGATGATTTCACTCGAGAATCACACAATATCTTAATAATTGTGTAACCCGTCGAAAATCGACGGAAAACAAATTTACATCATAATTATATATTGTATATTATTTATAACCATATCATATGAAAGGATTTTTATATAAAAAATTAATTAACAAAATTAAATTGGTAGTACAGTTCACACTATAATACTCTCAATAATTTTCACCAATTATATGTTAATTTTTTTTTTATAGTTAGAATAGATTGTCTTTTTATATAAGTTTTTACTTGATAATATTTATTAAAATATAGATGTGGGGTTGGAGATTTTAGAAAAATAAGAAGAAAAAAATATATGTTAATTTGACATAGTATATGATGGATGATTGATACATCGTATTTCTTATTAATCGCATATAAAAAAGATTTACTAATTTTTTATAGGAGTATAATTTTTTTTAAAAAAAAAATTAATAGGTAAAATTTAAGACTATATCATCTCATCTAAACCTTATAAGACTTTTGAGCATTATATTGTCTATAGCTGGAAATATTTCATTTGACTTTGTACATCGAACTTCTAATTATCATTTTATTTGAAGCTTGAAATATGACATTTAACTTATAAGTATTATCACCTGGACTTTGAAAGAATGTAACTTACTTTTGAGCATCATCTCATCTGCGACTTGAAAGATAAGAACTGACTTGTGAGCAACATCTCATCTGGAGCTCGTAAGACGATAACATTAACTTGTGAGCATGCATCATCTTGTGTGGAGATCATAATTGACTTTTGAGCATCATCTTATCCATAATTTGATAGATTGGAGTTGAGTTTTAAGCGTCACTAATTTGGAGCTTGAAAGACCGTAACTGAGTGTTAAGCATTATGCCATTTGGAGTTTGACAAACCACTTCTAACTTGTGAATATCATATTGTTTGGGGTCAAACTAAGTTATGTGTGCATCTCGTATGGTGTTTAACAGACACACCTTTGACTCTTTAATAATATATCGTCTTGAGTATGACTGGTCAAAAATGAATTTTGAGAATCATCTCTTCTAAAACTATAAAAAAAAATATGCCTAGCGGAAATGTTTATCAATTAATTAGTCAATTTATATTGTCATTAATTTAAAAAGATAATTTTGTCACGTTGAACAAATAAAAATTTTATGCAGACATGCCAAGATTTAGTTATAAATATATTAAGTCAAATTTTATTACTCCCTTCGTTCACGAAATGAGTATCCATTTGTGGACGGCACGGGTTTTAAAAAATGTATTGAATGTGGTGTTAGTGGAATAAGGATCTCATTTTTTTAGAGTATTAATTAAAGGGTTGTGTGGGGCACACTTGCTAAAAAGGGAAATGAGTATTCATTTCATGGACGGACTAAAAAGGAAATATGGGTACTCATTTCGTGGACGGGGGAAATATATTTTATTTTATATATAAATATTATTGTTTAGAAAATCATCTTATGCTTACCAAACAATTGTTTAGAAAATCATCTTATGCTTACTAAACAATTAGAAAATCATACCATGGTATTTTCGTCATTTTTTTAAATTGAGTAAATTTAGAGCTTTCATATCTATGTTAAACTGAATTTCCCTGAGCTAACATCAAATAATTGAATATTTCAATCTGATTATGAGTTAATCTGATTATTGCATAAGTATATACTTTTGTTTAGGTCATGAATTGAAAAAAAATATGTCATAAAAAATCAATATGAGATTCAAATTGCATCTTTTTATTTCTATAATCCATTTTTACATAGATTTTGCATTTGTTAAAATATCGTAAAGTTAAATGTTGAACAATAGAATTAAAAAAATATAAATAACATAACTAAAATGTAATTTATTATTTTAGTATATGCATTCACATTATTTTAGCTTTACTAAATTTGAGTATTTGCTGTCATTTATATTCTTAATTTATTCGTTAGATTTGATCCGAAAAAATGAGCATGATATTGTCCTTGTCAGGTCGGAAATCCAATTAATTCGCATTCATCATGAGGCAAAATGGTAGTGGAGATGGTTCTATCACTATTCAAATATTCTTTGTAATAGATAATTTGCAAGAATATTATTTTTAAATTTAGGTGCGAATCAATGTGGGAGTAAAGGAACGAACCAACCCAATTTCCATTGGAATTGTTTAAAAGCTGAACTTAGCAAATTGAATCTTATAGTATATATAAATATAATCATGTAAGTCCTCTCAAAGCTTGTCCAAAAAGGATAGAAGGAAAGTAGCCAAATAGGGAAGATGGCAAAGAGTTATATTAACATTCATCCCATTTTATTATACAAATGTCTCGCTTTCTACAATAAAATATTTCATTACAAATATTTCATTATTTTTTTGATAATATATTTTCTCTCTATACCTAATATTTAAATAATTTTTACCACCCCACTTTATTTATTCTCTACACATTTCTTAATATCCGTGTTCAATGGTAATGAGATATTTGTAATGGAATGAATAGAGTATTTGATAGTTTTTAGGATCGATTCCTTTTAAAAGTAATTTTTTTGTATGTGTGTATTGGCTTAGTGGTAGGAGATTAATGTCCAAAATCTAAGGTCTTGGGTTCGAGTCCTTCGTCAGTCTTTGAATTTCTTTATTTACTTATACTAATTTATCAAAAAAAAAAAAAGAGGATAGAAGGAAAGATTGCAATAATGTAAATATATACTCTATCCATCCATCCATGAAAGAATTTTTTATTTTTATTTGTTAGAACGTTTATATAAAAAATTTCTACATATTTTTGGACTATATTCCACCATTTAAGGAGCGTTTACTTTGACAGATTATCATTGATAGATGAAAATAGTAAGGTTAATATCTTGTTTATTTTGATGGATTGAAACTTTGGGATCGGTCCTTGATTATTTTTATCATTTAAGCTAGATTAGCTTCATTCCTATCCCATTGAAAGGGTGAGATTAGAGAAATCTTACTCTTGAGGATAAAAATATTTAATCATGCAAAGTAACCTCTTATAATACTCTATTTACCTTTACACTACAAGAAAACTGGTCGAACACCGACGGACTATTTTCCGTCGGTAGATACCGACGGACCGTCATCCGGCAACATCGCCGGAGCCGGCATCTATTTCCGATGAAAATACCGACGGAATGGGTACCGTCCGTCGGCAAAATTCGGTATTTTTTATTTTAATAATTATTTTTATTTTTTACCGACGGATCAAATTTCATCGGAAAATTGGGTAATTTTGAATTTAATAATTATTTTTATGTTTTACCGACGGAATATTCCGTCGGTAAATTCGATAAATATTATTATTTGTATTTTTTTAGTTTTTTATTTATTTTAAATTATTTTTAAAATTTGTACCGACGGATAAAGTTCGTCGGTAAAAATTAATTTTTTTTTATTTTTTTTTTAAATTATTTTTAATTAATTTTCTATATTATTATTATTTTTAAATTATTGAAAATATTTTAAAATTGATAGTTATTTTTAGCAATAATATTTTCTCTTTTTAATAAACGATAATATTAATTTTTTTTATTATCTCAAATTCGATCATATATTTACCGTCATTCTTTCGCCCGACACCACAAGTCTTATATATCATCTCGACATATTCTAAGATTATGAATAAATGATATTGTATATTGAAATAGAGTTTAAATGAATTAATAGGTGCTAGTTATATCAATAATACGCGTGTTCTCTACTGGCAACCACTCGAAAGAAACTTCAAGGTTAAGCGTGCTTGACTCAGAGCACTAGTAAGATGGGTGACTGTTCGCTATTATTTTTACTACGCCGCAAGTATACGGTGTAGTTGCAATATAGGGAAGCAAGGTCGTATTCCACAAGGATTAGTAGTCAAATTCTAGTGATTACCTTAAGTCATTATGCTAGAGCTATTTAGACTAAACAAGGAGGTGAGTGGTTTAATTATCAACTAAATACTCAACAAGTGCAAAGACAAATAAAATCAAATAAGCAAAGTGGATTAACAAGTGATTAAGGCGATTTAGGGACTAGGCATCGATGATTAAGCAAAGGACTTCAATTATAACTCAATACTAATCTTGACGAACCTAATTATCTAGAGTGATCTCCCAACTAGTTCTAGCCCCCTCCCGGACGACTAAAACGGTAGATTACGGGTCATAGTTGTCGTCCCCGGTCAACTTCTAACCTATAACTCCCAAAAGCACACAAAGATCGACATACTCTCACCCAACTCTCAACCTCCCGGTTATCGAATTGATATGTTTCAAACACCTTATCTATTGCAATTATCCTCTCCCGATTCAAAGTGCAAATTAGAAATGCATAGAATGTGGCCAACAATCCATACAAGAAATAAATCAAGGGTTTGAAAAGATAATGTGTAAATGAACAAACAAGATTTATATTGAGCATAAATAATCAATCCATTACAATAATCATCTAGCCTAATCCCCAAATCGCCTTAATCACTTGTTAATCCACTTTGCTTATTTGATTTTATTTGTCTTTGCACTTGTTGAGTATTTAGTTGATAATTAAACCACTCACCTCCTTGTTTAGTCTAAATAGCTCTAGCATAATGACTTAAGGTAATCACTAGAATTTGACTACTAATCCTTGTGGAATACGACCTTGCTTCCCTATATTGCAACTACACCGTATACTTGCGGCGTAGTAAAAATAATAGCGAACAAGTTTTTGGCGCCGTTGCCGGGGATTGGTTGAGTTTTTACTTTTGATATTGTGAAAAGTTGTTTTTATCTAATTTAGATATTGTTTTTATGTTTGTTTATTTATATGTTTATTTATTTTTGTTAGAGAAAATTGCTCCACAACCGTAAAAGCGGCACCAAAAATGGATGATGGAAGGAATGAGTTGGTTGAGCAACTCCAACTACAATTGGCGTTGATGCAACTTAAGTTGCGTGTTTTGGAAGCCAAAAGAAATTGTAGGCAACCAATGATCCAAAAAGCCTTCCAACCAACACCTTCCTATGGTGAGTATTATGACATGGGGTGCAATGCCATGGAGTGGCAATCACCATTGGAGTATGAGGACCATTTCAATAGTTGGAATTATGAAAATTCTTATTCCACTCAAGAAGGCTTCCAAGGGGGAAATCGATACTATCAAGAGGAGAAATCGAATTCGAAAGACGATCTCCTACAATGCTTCATAACTACACAAGCTTGGATAGAAAAAAGTCTAGCAAAATCGGAGGTTATGCTAGATGAGCAAAGGAGGTCTTTGGCTACCACTATGGAAAATCAAAAGCGAATTGATGATTTGTGCATGGCCATTAGCCTTCAAAATGGAACCTTGTATGAGGAACCAATGCCAATGCTAAGTGAAGAGCCTCAAGAAGTTGAAGAAGAGTATGAAGAAGATGAGGATCAATTCTCCAAACCCCTTGAAGTCGAGAGCCCAACTTTTCCGACACAACCTCTACAATTTCAAAAAGATGAAGATTTCACAAGCTTTAAAGAAAGCAAAGTCAAAAATTTTGTCGATCCTTACCTCGCCACAGGCGATTCTATGAAGGCTTGCTTCTTTCACTTTTATTTATCTTCATCTTTTGATTTTCACTTTGATTTGTCTAATAAGGAATTGTTTGAGTGTGGTGGTACTCTAGATGGTGAACGAGATTACCATGACGCCCGGGATGTCTCAAGAATCGCAAAGCCACCATATTTTTGGGTCGCGGTGGATGGAGCATGCAAATTTGATGAGAAATGGCCACCGCCTAAGCCTCCACCTCGTTTGTGAGTACGAGACAAGTAACCATTTTCTCCTTCATCCAAACTTATTTCTCCTTTGTGTGAAATAAGTTTGGGGGGAGGGTGAAGATGGGTTACTTATCTCGTTTATCCGTTGTTTATTTATTTAGTTAGTTTAGTTTTCGAATAATGAGATTTTGTCTCTGTTTTTGAGCTTTTCCTTGTCTTTTGTTTTTGAGCTTGATTGTTGAAAAACATGAGTTGGATGAAATGTGTGTTGGGCTTATGATATGAATGTTGCTTTTGAAAAGAAATTGTGTGTATCACTTGTGGATTATGCATGAAAAGTTTGAACTTGTGACAAGTGAGTTAAATGTTTTGCCTCCAAGAACTTGATAATGAGCTTGTAAGATTTGAGTCATTGATTGTCATATTATCACAATCTCATTTTGTTCTTGAGTGTAAATCGATTGAGCATGTATGTTGGTCTCTAGAACTTGCCATGAGTCCTCTCTTGAAAATAAAAGTAGATGTGTTGTTAATATTGAAGTGATTTAAGGCCATCTTTGTTAGCCACTTGACCCCAATTGTGCCAAATTCTCATATGATCCTAGTTTACCCCTTTTGTGCCTTGTAGCCTTTCTTTGAATGAACCAATGATAAAGGGGTAGAACTTAGAGTGTTAGTGGTTGCTTTGATGAAGAAAAAAGTTTGGGAAATGATTGAAATTGCTTATCAAGCTTTGATTGTGTGAAAATCACTAATCCCCTATGAGCTCAAAAAGAAAAAGAAATGAAAATGAATGTGAATAAAAGAGCATAAAGGGGAGTGATTTGCCTTTTGAATCATAGCCATGATAGATATCACTAAGGATGAAAAGATGAAATGTAGGGATTTTGGTTTTTGATTGATAAGAGAAATGGTGAAGTTGATTTGTTCATTGTGATTGATGGATTGTGGGATGAGTCACTTTGCCTAAAAAAACTACTCACCTTACCAAAGAGCCCTCATTACAACCCAATGAAAGCCCTTTTTGATCTCTATTTATAACACATTGAAGCATAGAGAGTTAGGACAAATGGCAAGCCTATGGTAGATTGCATGCATTGTTTCGAATTGAGTGTAAACACGTCCATTCTAAACACTTGAGAGTCGAGTGCATCATTGAAACATTCACCTTGTGAGGATTCAAGCTTGGAGGCTATAATGTTGAACTTACTATCACTTGTGACTTCTTGAAATGCATATCTACTTGTGATACACTAGTGAAATATTTTGAAAAAATTGAAGCCCTTGAAATGACACCAATTCATTCTCACATGTTTGTTATCTTTTATTTCTCTTCTCTTTGTTGTTTGGGGACAAACAACGCTTTAAGTTTGGGGGGGTTGACAAACATGGTTTTCGTACCTCAATATCGCATGAATTGTTGTCATTTTCCCCCATGAATTGATTGCTAATATGTGTTTGTATCCCAATTTTGAGTTTTGTTGAGTTTTAATTCCTTGGTGTAGTTTTGGAGTGATTTCAGGGAAAATCAAGAATTAATTGGAGGATTTTGAAGACATGAGATCGAAGTACGTCTCGAGAGGAATCCGTGAGCGCAAACGGCGACCAAATCCGAGTCCGGACGAGGGAGAACAGAGCAAAACGAGCGGACTGTGCAAAACGCCCAGTACCCCGCGGTCACCACCCGCGGCCGCGGGGTAAGACCGCGGGTCAGCTGTTCCCGACTCAGGAGACACCCGCGGTCACCACCCGCGGCCGCGGGGCGGGACCGCGGGTCCCCTGAGCATCCCCCATGTTTGAAGGCCGCGGACGCGGGCCGTGACCGCGGGAAAAGGGCGGGGCTCCCCCAAATGGACCCCAAACGCGATTTTAGCCTCAAAACTCCATTTTTCTCTTCTTTTCCCCATTCATTCAACACACACACCCACTTCATCTTCCCCAACTCTCCAATCCCAAACCCTAGCCTCCATTCTCTACCATTTTTTCTCTCTTCCACACACAAAAACAACACCAAAATCAAATAAAGAAGGGGAAGACTTGGAAAGGAGCTCATCAAGACTACATGATTGAAGATCAAGATTATAGGATTTGTCTATGAATCTCTATCTCTCTATATCTTTATTTATGTTTTCTTATGACTTGAGATTTGCTTTTATTATGAATATGCTTGGCTAAAATCTCTTATCTTAGGGATTAGATTAGATGGATTTGTAATGGATTGATTTCTTTGTTCAATATATATCTTGATTGTGCTTATTGTTATCTTTTCAAGTCCTAGATTTATCTCTTGTATGATTGGTTGGCCACCTTTTGTGCATTTCTAATTTGTGATTTGAATCGGGAGAGGATAATTACAATAGATTAGGAGTTTGATACATATCATCTCAATAAACCGGGAGGTTGAGAGGTGGGTGAGGGCTTGTTGATCTTTTGTGCTCTTGGGAGTTATAGGTTAGAAATTGACCGGGGACGGCAATTATGACCCGTAATCTACTGTTTTAGTCGTCCGGGAGGGGGCTAAAACTAGTGGGGAGATCGCCCTAGATAAGTAGGCCATATCAAGATTTATATTGATTTACATTGAAGTTCATTACGATCCATCGAAATCTAGTCCCTAGGATAACTTTCCTTCGAGTCATTCCCCAATTTATTAACTAAGTTTATGTTATTGTTATTTACTTTACTTGCTTTATTTAGCTTTGTTTTAGTCTCAATATCTCTTCATCTTTGGTTTGTCTAAATAGATTGAAAACAACTTATTAATAATATTTAGAAGTTTGAATTCACCAATCCTTGTGGGATACGACCTTGCTTCCCTATGTTGCAACTACACCGTATACTTGCGGCGTGGTGAAAATAATAGCGAACAAGTTTGACCCGCGGTCTTACCCCGCGGCCGCGGGTGGTGACCGCGGGGTACTGGGCGTTTTGCACAGTCCGCTCGTTTTGCTCCGTTCTCCCTCGTCCGGACTCAGATTTGGTCGCCGTTTGCGCTCACGGATTCCTCTCGAGACGTACTTCGATCTCATGTCTTCAAAATCCTTCAATTAATTCTTGATTTTCCCTGAAATCACTCCAAAACTACACCAAGGAATTAAAACTCAACAAAACTCAAAATTGGGATACAAACACATATTAGCAATCAATTCATGGGGGAAAATGACAACAATTCATGCGATATTGAGGTACGAAAACCATGTTTGTCAGTGACCCACTGGGAAGTTGGTCAAATCATATGCAATTAAGTTCAAAATACATTAGAAATACGAAACACTTGTAGGATACGAAGATAGGTTAATAAAAAAAATCGAAAATTAATAATTAAAAATAATAATAATTAATTTACCGACGGAATTTTCTGTCGGTAAACGCGCCACCTACCACGGTCAACGCCGGCGTCGGAGACTTACCGACGGCGATGTCCGTCGGCGGTACCCACCGACGGACAGAAAAAATTCGTCGGTAAATCATTTACCGACGAGCATTTCAACGACGGGTGAAATCCGTCGGTAATTGACAAACATGGTTTTCATACCTCAATTCCACATGTTTTGTTGTCATTTCCCTTCATGTTTTGCTTGTGAATGCTTGTTTGTGCCCGAATATTTAGTTTTATGAAGATTTGATATCTTGGTGTAGTTTTGGAGTAATTTCAGGAAAAATAAAGGATTAATTGGAGCATTTTGAAGATATGAGATTGAAGTACGTCTCGAGAGGAATCCGTGAGCGCAAACGGCGACCAAATCCGAGTCCGGACGAGGGAGAACGAAGCAAAACGAGCGGACTGTGCAAAACGCCCAGTACCCCGCGGTCACCACCCGCGGCCGCGGGGTGGGACCGCGGGTCAGCTGTTCCCAATTCCAGGGGTGTACCGCGGTCACCACCCGCGGCCGCGGGGCGGGACCGCGGGTTCCCTGAGTTTTGCCCACGTTTGAGCACCACGGGCGCGGGCCATGACCGCGGGAAAAGAGCGGAGTCGCGTTTTTCAGCCCTTAAACCCCTTTCTCCCCCTTTTCCTCACATTATTCATCTTCCCCAACCTCATACTCACCCATTTCCATCTTCCCCAATTCATTCACACCAAACCCTAGCTTCCATTACCACATCTTTTTACCAAGATTGAAGGCATTGAAGAGGAGAGAAGATTGAAGAAAGCTCATTAATAGGATTTGTCACTTCTTACTCTCTCTTTCATTTATGTATTTCTTTGATTTTGGTTTGTTGTTTGTGAACATGTTTGGATAAAATCCCCCATTGGTTTGGGGATTAGGCTCATGGATGATGTGATAGATTGATTATTATGCTTAATATATGTATTGATTATTTCCTTGTTATTATCTTTTCAAGCCCTAGCTTTAATTCTTGTATGGATTGTTGGCCACTTTCTATGCATTTCTAATTTGTGATTTGAATCGGGAGAGGATAATCATAATAGATTAGGAGCTTGAAACATATTGACTCAATAAACCGGGAGGTTGAGAGTTGGGTGAGAGTTTACCGATCATTTGTGCTCTTGGGAGTTATAGGTTAGAAGTTGACCGGGGACGGCAACTATGACCCGTAATCTACAGTTTTAGTCGTCCGGGAGGGGGCTAGAACTAGTGGGGAGATCACTCTAGATAAATAGGAATATCAAGACTAATATTGAGCTAATTGAAGTCCATTGCTAATCCATCGTTGCCTAATCCCTAAACCACCTTCATCACTTAATTAATCCACTTTATTTGATTGTTCTTATTTTGTCTTTGAATTTGTTAGTTAATCAAACCACTCACCTCCTTGTTTAGTCTAAATAGCTCTAGCATAATGACTTAAGGTAATCACTAGAATTTGACTACTAATCCTTGTGGAATACGACCTTGCTTCCCTATGTTGCAACTACACCGTATACTTGCGGCGTGGTGAAAATAATAGCGAACAGTAATCCGTCGGTATCTCCATTTACCGACGGAATTTTGATGCTTACCGACGGAATATTCCGTCAGTGTTCGGCCAGATTCTGGTTGTGTTAACTTTTACATTTTCACCACTTTTAATATTAATTACAACGATTTTTCACCATTCTCATTAATACACTCAACAATTTTTTCTTAATTTTCATTATGCGCAACAATATTTTCTTAAAGTTCGTGCCACTCCTCCTAGCAAGTTCGTTCATGGACGAAGGAAATAATAGTTTACAATTTCAAGTAGTTTTCTCGACGTTTCAAATATGAATTAATTTTAAAAATAAAATGTAATTTAATTAGTAAGACGCTTACCTCTCAATTAATAAATTGAAAGTTTGAGTCACTTAATGTGTGTGTGTGTGAGTTATAATTAAAAAGAAGAAGAAGAAGAAGAAGAAGGAGGAGGAGGAGGAGGAGGAGGAGGAGGAAGAGGAGGAAGAAGAAGAAGAAGATAAGTTGGTCCCAGTTAGTGATGAATTACTGAATTTGTTTACTGGATAAGGTTGGTGGTGTCCATATGAGCAGGCGAATCCAACTAATTATTTTCATTAATTGCTTTCTTCGGCAGTTAATGAAGTTAAATGCTCCAGTCTCTATCACCTCGGCTATAGCTTGGACAGCCGTTGGTTAATTCTTTTTTTTTTTTTTTTTGTAGAGCTCTAGCTCTCAACATTTTATAGCCAATTTGCAATATTCTAATTACTAAAAATAATAATATTGACGTTGGGGTGCTAAACTCAATTTTGCATAACCGCATTTTATTAACTTCGGTATTAAACTCAATTTTGCATAATCGCATTATTAACCTCGGCATTGAACTTAACTAGTACGACCATCCGTGCGATGCACGGCAAAATCGAAATTAAATGATATGTTTAAATAAATAAATATAAATAATAAATAGAAACAAAATATAATAAATGCAAAATATGGTTTAAAAATAAAATACTACTAATTACTCAATAAAATTTCGAATTTAAAAATGTAATTTTCAATTATGTACAAAGTGTAATGATAATTATAGTTATTAAATTATTTGATAATGAAAATATTTTGAGATTTTAATAACCGATTCGTTTTAAATTATTTTTTGATAATTTTTATATCATATTAAAGATCTTCTGACGAACTTAAACTTAAGATGCACATTGAATATTTTTTTTATAAATTAAATTTGACAATGTTTAGAAAAGAATTGAAATTATAAAAAGAAAAGAAAAAAATATTAAAAAAATTGATGAGAGAAGAGAGAGAAAATGAAAGAAAAAATGGAGGAAGGAAACTCTTCTTTTATATATTATATAGATTTTGCATAATAGCTAACCAAAACTAAACCGAACACACAAAATAAAAAAGCGCAATTAGTAACGAAAATTTTCGTCGTTAAAACTTCACTTTTCATCCTTAAATATAATTAACGACGGATTAATTTGACGTTTTATTTCTTAATTATTTTTATATTTTTAAATTTTATTATTATTTAATTTTTAATTTAATTTTATTAATTTCAGTTGTAGGAATTTTTTTTCAAATTTTCTAATGTATATTGTATTCAATCGTATCCACTTTAATTTAATTTTCACTGAGTCACTCATCTTGGTAGTGCTCTAGAGTAGTCACCAATATAGAAAATGCAAATTATTGATATGTTAGCACCTATCAATTCATTTAAACTTTCTTTCAATATACAATCTCATTTATCGTCATTTCGTAGAATCACTACATAGAAATGAATTTTGATTCTTTGTGAAATTAATTATGATCTCTTTGTTTTCGAATTTAGACATAGAAAATTTTGGGGAAATGAATTCATATCAAGTTCGACCTGAAAGAAAACGATGGGGCTATGAAATATATTTACCTTTTGAGTAAAATTTTAAGTCGGGGATATGGAATAAAATATATTTTTATTTAGCATATTTTATTGGGGCTTATATATAAGGATATAATAGTACTTTTATTAATTTAATTTATTATTAATTTAATTAGGGGCCTATAGTGAGAGATTTGGGGGCTATGTTTAAAATTTTGGGATGTCCTACTAGGATAGACTCGTTTTTTATTTTGAGTAAAAAAAATAGTTAATATATGAAATTAACCACTTTTCTATAGTAAATTTAAAAATTAGCCTATCAAATAAAAACTTAAAAAATTTATCAGTTTTTGTGCAAAAATACAAACTTATCCTTAACATTAAAATTTAAAAATTAGACACACACAAACACATACATACGCATACGCATGCACGCGAATCTACTCCCCCTCCCGCCCCCTATTCCCTCTCTATCAGTAGTTGATTAAGTGCATTTTAACTAGTCTCCTCCTCCTCTTGTTTCTGCCATGCTAATTTTCGTTTAATCATTTTCCTAGCTATTTGCAGCTTGCTCTATTAAGATCAATGAATGGTGCAGATATGGAGTTTGCAAAGGACGTCAAAGTAAATGTGTATGATATATGGTTGTTGAAGGTTTTCAACTCTCAAGTAGATGGACTGCACGTCAAAGATGATGGCCATCATTCATTGTTGATTAATGAATGCAAACCAGAATTTTGGAAGTACCATTTCAAAGCACTCGCCGCTTGCATCACTGCATGGTAGCTCGCATTTCTCTCTTTTGATATGCTAGGCGAATAAAGTGAGCGCCTCTGAGCGCTAATCCTAATCACCCTTTTTTTATTAATATATTTTTTATTCTCTTATCTCTCTCCCTCCCTCCTTTCCTGCAACTTACCCAATTGTCGAGTTCCACCATATCAAAATGGAGATCTCAAAATTCATACTAATTTATAAAATTAATTTTTTTTTGTCTTACAGAATATTAACGATTCAAGATTTAAGAACCCGTACTCCTTTGGTTTACAAGCAAAAATGATGGATAAAATGACAAAAAAATCATCTATTTTTTGGTGTTAAATTGGTGCATAAAGAAAACAAAAATGGTTGCTTGATTCTCTTACTTTGCAAATTTGGATAATTTCAACTGCTTCGAAAGTATGAAAGAAGAGAGCACACAAAGAATTCAATCATCTCATTATTAATTTTCGTTGATGTTAATTCATGTTTAATTTGACATCCACGTAAAAAATGGAATGATCTGAATTCATGTATAGAGGTCCGATGAAGAGACAATGGGAGCAAGGAAACAAAAATCAAGAAAAAAAAAAAAGAGATTTGCAAAGACATGGAGAAAGAATAATAGACGCGAGAGATCTAGTTGGGAAAAACAAGTGGGTAAGTTGCAGAGAAAGGAGAAGGAGAGAGAGATGAGAAAGATATGAGAATGGAAAAAAAATAATAAAAAAAAGAAAGAGTGAGAGAGAGGAGAAAGATAAGAGAATGGAAAAAAAATAATAAAAAAGGTTGATTAGGATCAGCGCTCACGGAGTCGCTCACCATATTCGCCCAGCATATCAAAACTCATATATATATATATTTCTTTTTAATGTTCTTGAAATCACAATCATATCTAGGAATTCATAACTTAATGTTCTTGAAATCACGATCAGATCTATAAATTCACAAGTGTATGTTTTTGAATTCACAACTAGATCTATGAATTCACAACTGAATCGTTAGTGTTGGTTGTAAATTCGAGTTTAAAATCTCGAATTCACAACTAGTTGTTTTGGTTGTGAATTCGAGTTTTAAAACTAGAATTCACAATTAATTAAATTAATGTTGGTTGTGAATTTGACGTGGTTATGAATTCGTGGATAATTTTTAAGTTTTTTATGTGAAGGATAAAATGATAATTGTGATCAATTTTTAATTTTTTTTATCTTAATGGCCAATTAATTTTTAATTTTACTATTCCAGAGTGGCTATTTTCAAAATTCACTCTAAAAAAATATACTTAATTGTTGTCTACCACACCACTTTCCTCATATAAAAACTAAGTTTCTTAATCTTCGTGCCCAAAAGAAATGAGCATATTAGAGTGAGACGGATGGAGTATTTGATTAATATGCAAGGCTAGAGTATATATATTTTTAGTGATTAATTTATTAATTAGGGCTCATTAATATGTTTTGTTTGTGTAATAAATAGTTATAAAATAGTAAAATTAAGTGAGATATTATAAAACCAAAAAACGTTAATAAATCCTAATTAATGGAGTAATTAATATAAACAAGATAAAAATTTTAAAAATTATATACCTTAACTTTGGATTATTAACCCTAATAATTGCATATTAATTAATAAATTTAAAAATAATTATAAATACTATAATTGAATTAGTGAACCCTAATATAAAAAATAAAAACTATAAAAAAATCGAAAAAGAGACATGGAGCGGTACCAACTAATTGAATTAATTATCTCTCACCCACATTCATCCTATTTTTATTACAACATATTTTTTCCTCTTCATTCTTGGAAGCCAACTAATGTATACTGTTAAGAAATCCAACTCTTATACTTACATACTTAGCATTCTTTAAATACATTTTACGAACTACATTCTCAACCAACTCATCCCACTTGTTCCATAACTATTTAATTGTTATTAATATTTGATAGATATAAATCTCTATATAAACCCATCTCTAGATTCAAAACCAATCACACCTTCTCTAGCTAAAATCAAATTACAAACAATGGCAACACCAATCTCTATTGTGCTAATTCTAACAATCTCATGCTTGCTCGTGTCCACTTTAGACGTGTATGCTAGAAAGCAAGCTTCCTCTGACGTTGCAGAGGAAGCAACATCCTTCCTCCACGACATATGTGGAGGAAGAGAAAAGGTTATGAAACTCCAATTATACGTCCAAGACCTCCGGATCGGTCACCCGAACGCCACCGTGGTGGAGGTGGCAAAAGCCGCCGGTGTCACCGACAATTCCCCGTACCAATTCGGGAGCGTCCACGTCCTCGACGACCTGGTCACGGAGGGGCCGAGCATAAACTCCCGGAAGCTCGGCCGCATCCAAGGGCTCACCACTAACGCCGACCTCTCGACGTTCGGCATCGCCATGAATCTCAACTTCTTCTTCACGGAGGGGTGGTACGCCGGCAGCACGCTCAGCATCCTCGGCCGGAACCAGGTCATGGACAGCCAGCGGGAGCTGCCGGTGGTTGGCGGCACCGGCGTCTTCCGATACGCTCGTGGCTACGCAATCCAGACCTCCTATTCATTTGATCCCGCGACGAACTACGCGGTGTTGGAATACAACATCTACACCACCTACAACGCTCGTTTCAACGAGGATGTTGAAATTGCTCGTATGTGAGGGAAGCAAATTAAATCGACTTTGATCGATTTGTCTAATTAATGCATGCTGCATCATCTTCATCTTGTTAGCTTCCGTTTTTTTTTTTTTTTTTTTACTTGTGTTTCTCATCTTCTTCTGGGTGAATTCAATAAAGGTTTTGCATGCAGTTAACTAATGTAATTCGATGCACTGCAAATTAATTTGTCATGTTAGTCTTGAGACAAATACATATATAGTACGAGTCAGAGGATTTTTTTGGACAGTAACTTATATTGATTTGGAAATTAGGACAAAAACTTTCGAACTTGTAAAAATAGGACTTAATTTTTTTTAGAGTAAAATAGGACACTAATTAATAAGCATCGTAAAAATAGGACATTTCTCGGCCGATAATTGGCCGAGAATTGACCGAGAAATGTCTTGCGAGTGCAACACTTATTAATTAGTGTCCTATTTCACTCTAAAAATAAAATTAGTGTCCTATTTTTATAAGTCCGAAAGTTTTTGCCCTAATTTCCAAATCAACCTAAGTTACTGTCCTAAAAAATCCTCGAACTCTATATAGTACTATAGTACCTAGCATTTGCATACCGTGTAATGCACGGAAAATATTTTTATATTCTATATTTATATAAAATTGACACGAACGCAATTATCATATTTTTAAATGTAATAAAAATTAATTTTAATTAAATATATTTGAGTTGAATTAATATTGAAAAAATAAAAAATAAAGAACAATTCAAAATAATAAAAATTGATATTATGAAAAGACAAAAAATATTACAAGTTAAAAAAAATGAAAATGAAAATAAAAATAGAAAACAAATGAAAAATAGATTTATTAAAAAAAGATGAGAGAGGAGAGTGTTTAAAAATTTTAATCTTTAAATAAATAACTTTTACATTTAAATCAAACATTTACATAAAATATATCAAATTAAAGTTCTTAATTATCGTGATCTTTAATTTGATATGCATATTAAATACTATTTTATAATTAGTCGAATTTCATAATTTTAGAAAGAAAACAAAAAGATAAAGAAAAAGAAAATAAAAAGAAAAATATAGTTTACAAATAAACTTTTAATTTTATTACAACTATAAAATTGTCATTCAATTTTAAAATTAATTTTCATTTGAAAGCTACATTTTCAATATAGTATAGATAGTGAAAAATAGTCGAAATTATATATATATATATATATATATAGGGGTGGGCTACCGTGAAAGCACACCTTAAAATAAGAAATAAGAGCAATTTTTAATGTATGAATCTTATGTATAACACGTATGAATTCGCTGTATAAAGATATGAATTATGAAAAATAAATTTTTGCTACCTCTGGGATTCGAACTCAGGACCATAAATCCATCTAACAGGATTACGAATCAACCGTACATCTTGATGATCTAAGGGCAGAAAATGATTCTTATTTTATATCTTAAGAAATGCTCTTATTTTAATCATTCCCTATATATATATATATATATATATAGATATATATATATATAGGGGAGGGTTATACAAAAAACTCCCCTTAGACTATAATATAAGGATAAATCATAACCATTAAAATCTAATCTTGTACGATTGAGATTAATTTCCTATGGGGCGTTACATTCGTTTTTTGTGTACCTATAATTCATACATAATTTTTGCTGGAGGGCATAATTGGGTAGTGTAATTTATTCTCTCTCTATCTTAATTATCTGTTTCCGAAATTAAAGCCATATTTTTTTAGAATAAAAATGTCATCATTGAAGTGAAGAATGGGAAAATATTGCATTGCATATTCAAAGATAATTCTGGAGAAAATCATTTCAGATTCTCAATATCTTTGGAATTCCATCTGATAATTATTACTTGACAAAAAATGACACCTAATCTAATAATTCATACTGTACATACAAATATACTTGCCTAATAATTCATACAGTACATACAAATATACTTCCCTGATAATTCATACCATATAATTCATATAGTTGATAATTCATACAGTACATTCAAAAATACTTGCGTTATAATTCATACGAATATAATTCATACAGTCGATAATTCATACAATATATTCAAAAATACTTGCCTGCCTAATAATTCATACGCATATAATTCATACAGTTGATAATTCATACAGTACATTCAAATATAATTGCTTAATAATTCATTGCACGTCGACATGTGTCAATTCAAAGAATGAGTACATGCAAACTCGTTCGTAATTCTATTAATTTGTTTGTTTTTTTGGATGATTCCAGTAGAATTTTAAAATGGATAGAAGGTGTTCAATTATTGTGTTTATTTTCAGTTTCCTAATTAACGTGTTTAATATGTGATTTATGAATTGAGAAAAAAAAGATATACACACTTGAATGTAATTCCCACAATTTAGGAAAAGATATTTATTAAAACTATAAAATTACTTGTTTACCCAATACGCATGTGAACCAAAAAATTGCTAGAGAAATCATTAACTAAATCAGGCCATTAATTGATTAAGATCTAATAGCCTAGATTAATTCTTATTTTATAGTCTAACTTTGATTTTTATTTTAACCTTCCCCTATATATATATATATATATATATATATATATATATATATATATATATAATCGGACATCCCATTCTCTCTATCTTTAACTTCAATTCACAATTTGATATTATCATAGGATATTAGTGTAATAATATTTTCTAATTTCTACCTGAGAGAACATGATAAAAAAAAATTAAAGAAAAAAAGAAAAAATGATGTATTAAAATTTTCTCTATCTTTTCGTAATTATTGCTCATTCTCTAATGATAAATTTACAATTAAAGTAAATATACTTATTGTTATTACTATTAATTATGAAAATACAAGGAGATAGGCTTGATATCTTTATTACTACTCCATCCGACCTGTAAAAATAGTCATGGGAGGAAATGACACGAATTTTAATAAAAGTGGTTCTATATATTCTGAGTGGAGAAATGATCCCACCATATTTTTTAAGGGACAAATAAGACTTTTCTTCACATATAAGACCTTAGAAATAAGATTTTAAGTCGTTTTATTTGTAAATAATACTTTTTCTTAAATAAAAAAAATACTTATATTTTATAAAATAATACGTAAGATTTTTCGTAAGAACAAATAAGACTTATAATATGTATAAACTCAATTTATAATGAACCACGTTACAATCATTCAAAGTTTCTAAAACTGAATTTTATTTTATGATACAAACTATTATCTAATTTTTATTTCACTCTTATATTAAAAATAATTTTAAAATTCACTGATTCAATTTGAAATCAAAATTGATTTCAATTTTACAAATTGAACTTTATATATTATAGATTTAGGTGCCGACCGATGTGGGTCTGCCGTTTATGAGGTAGTAAAGGAACAAACCAACCCACAATTGACAAAGACTCATAATATCTAGAGACAGTTTATAAATTTTGGACCACATTTTATCCCAAAAATCCATTTTTGTGTAAAACATTCGGGCCAGGATGGGTTAGCCCGATTACTCATGCCAAATATTGCTCGGAATTTGTGGACCAAATTTTTGCAGCTCAGCCATCTAGACCGGGTGTAGTGACCCGCTCTTTTATATATTTTAAATCCAGTAATGAGTGTTTATTTTTGTTCATCAGTGAATGAAAACGGTTTTTATCCTAATATGAATTCAGCTTATGATCCTGAATTTATATTGTTAAAGCAGTTAATGATATTATTTCAGAGTTATAACTGACTTAGCAAAGTCACGTTATTTATTTAAGCGAGATGAAATTTGATTTTATTTTTACTCAGATCGTGAATTATTTCCGACTCAGGAAGTTAATTAAATCTGCGGATTTAATTTAGATATCAGAACAACGAACGAATTAAATCTACGGATTTAATTTAGATTCATTTTATAATTTATCGGTTTTAGTGAGAAATCACATGTCGAAATACGAGATTTATTTAAATAAACAGTATCAAGCATATACGAGCACACGATCCATCTTACAGTTACAGAATCACCGAGACAGAGAAAATACATCAATAATTCTCCTCTACATTTTTTTTTCCTTTCTTTTTCTTCTCTTTTTCTTTCCATTAATTTTGTTCCCCACTCCATCAACTCCACTACCCTATGCTCCCCACCATCTCCACTACCTTTGCTCCCCATCAACTCCAACACTTCACCCATTCCTTCCATTTCGCACCAGCAATCACAAAGAGAAGGAAGACTTGGCTTAACTACTTTGCCAAGATTTCAAGCTGCTCCAGTCCAGTAGTACCCCAACACTCGAAGCTAGAGTTTATTGGGTGAAAAACCGTGCATGAGGTAAGGCAGCGAATCTGCCATAAGCACACTGCTCCGGCAGTGTTTTGCAAGGCGATTCCAGCCATCCAAACGGTTCCCAAAAATTCCCAAATTAATTGTGTATCATCTTTCATACATTCTCTATATTTTGGTAAAATTTCAGAATATTTAGAGCTCGCATGATTTATTTATGAATTTGTAAACATCACTACCCATCTGGAATACATTTTTGGTAAACAATCTTTGGGAGATCATAAGTAAAGTTTCACTCGGTGAAAACCTTTGAAACTTGAATATGTCACTCTAGACTCCCGTATCTTTCTTTTGACATCGGCCTCACCATTTTTGAATAAGGGAAACAACCGGTATAAATTCTTGAAATCTAGTTCTTATTCCATGTACCATCCAGTAGATTTTACAAACCTACGACTTTGAGGTGGAAAAGGCCGACTTAAATATTTGATTCTCAAGCCTATCTTTCTACTGAATATTCACTGACATGTTGGGAACTTACTTGTTCAGTTTTAGAATTTTTGGTGAAGCTTAAAGTGGTTTTTCCGATTTATGTTCTGAATCTGCCAAACTTGAACTCTTTTTGTGCACTGAACTTTAGATAGTCATATCTTCTAAACCATGAAGGTTCTTAGAGTAAATCCAACTGGAGAGTGTTATGATCTCTCCCTAGTTTCCAGATTGACCTTTGGGGTTCCCAGTGGAGTTTTGTAAAGGGAGATATGAATTTTTAAAGAAAGCCCACTGACTTGGTTGTAATCTGGAAATATGAAATTTACAGATTTTTGCTTGTTAAATACCCATCTTTGAGAGGGCATATCTTGCTCGTTTGAATTGTTTTTCATTCGATTCAAATTGGAGAATGATCCTTGAAATGTCTAGTTTCCAGAATGTCTTTTGGAGCCTCATTTGGAGATCCGAGGTAGATTTGGTGTCAGTTGTAAAACAACCCCTTAAGAGCTCAAGTTGTTGAATTATTTTCTATGTATCAAAGTTTATTTTAAAGGATGTTTCGTGAAAGATTTAGTATATGTGCGTAACAAGTTTGGGACTATTTATTTTAAATGAGGTCCGTTCTTTATTTAAATTAGGATGGACTTTTAATGAATATTTTTGGGATTAAACTATTATTTCTTGATTTATATAAATTATTTTTAAGGACTTATAAATATGAATTTCGTAGGCCTACTGACCTACTGTGATCGACGGTTTGTCGATGTCTAACAGCTTTGAAAATTTTATAGCAAGTCCCTACATGAGTCTTGAGTACCCTGGTAAAATTTCAAGCCATTCCAACTTCGTATGATACTTCTTTAAAATGTAAAACCTAAACTGCACATTACTACTGAGAATTTCAGAGAACAGAGAAAAGAGTCATTTATTTCAGTAGCTTCCTGGGTGATCTAGCTTTCCAAATTTTTATGGTATTAACCTTATTGTGTTATTTAGATATCCACCAAAGTTGAGCCCAGTTTGACAACGTTTACTATTTTTCAAAAATACAAGTTTTCGATTGTTCAAAACTGCCGAACATGGTAGATCGTGGTAAAAACGTCATATCTCTCAAACCACTTGGAGTTTTCGACTCTATTTTTTTTATATGAAACTAGACTCGAAGATCTTTCTTTCGGTATGAGTCTCGAGTCCAGGAGATGTCGGAGTCAGAACAGATTAAATTTTGAAGTTGAGTCAGTGTAAAAGCAGAGCATGTTTTGATGATGTTTGATTGTGATTCTTATGTGCCTTATGTTGAGCCTTTTTATTTTATTTTATTTTTTTTTTAATTTTATAACATTACTTGTTCTTATTTATTAAGCCCGATTAATTATGAGATTATAAAGCGAATAAGTTGAAGTATTTATTTTCTATTGACTACGAGGAGCGGGGTTTATTTAATTGACGGATTAGAACACCCCGAAGAGAACGGATTAATTTTTGTTAATTATCCGGCTTCATGAGACGAGACTTAGCTTTTGTTTAAATCCGATAGCCTGGATTAACAATAGAAATTCCCTGATTATTATCTCAGAATAATAGTTCATGCATACGAGATTCATGCATAGTTTAATTACGCATTCTCATTTAATTGAGAATTTTCCCTCGATTTAAAGTCTTACGTTATTTTCTCGGATTAAAGGTCGAGCGCAAGAATAAGAGCTCGTCAAGGAGTCACTAATCTGTAGCAAAGCTTTGCTATCAGGTGGGCATTACTTTCATATATATCAAATGAGTTTAAATGTTACGTTCAAGCAAGTTATTTCATGACTAAATTAATTGAAGTTATTTCAAATATTGTCTTGCCATAAAATATTTAAATTTCAGTATGATATCTATCTGATGTGACTTTTATTATGCAATCGAATTCGGGTCCTGAGCAGTTGATAGCTATCCTGCCAGGGCTAGTGTACACCAGTGACCGTGAGTCATCTAGCGGGTTGGCCGGTCAAGTGACCGTGAGAGGTGGCCACCTCTCCGGCACACAGTTCCAGATATGATAGATTACAAGAGAACTTAGTCTGCAGACGAACTTTAAGAATCACAAATGAATTTAGTAAGCTTGGGCCTTTTTAGAGAAAAACTCCCTTGCTGTACTGTTTATGATGGCATGACAATTTACAACTTTACGAAGCATGTTATATTTCATAGTAGGCATATGTGCCCACTGAGTACTTTTGTACTCAGCCCTGCATATATTTTTAAATGTGCAGGTTGAGCAGCTGCCGATGGTGATGAAGTGACGAGCGGGACTCTTTTGTCTTATTATGTATTAATGAACTCTAGGGTTACATGTCTTCATACATGTAATCAGAACCTTATTCCGCTGCGTACTCAGAAGTTTTATGTTATTTTGGATAAGTCGGAGTTATCCGAACTTGTTAGTTATTTGAGTCTATACGACAAAAACTCTGTTATATTATAGATATCTATGTTGTTAACAATGATGAAATACGATCCTTTCTTGTTTGATTATTCCCCTTTCTACCCCGCTTCTTATCTCCCTCCATTAGCCACGATTTCCCGGCTTAATTATCCTTAATTAGGACCGGTCGTGACAGAGTGGTATCAGAGCAGTTCATTTGCTCTGAACCCTAGAGTTAGCCCATTTTTCTAGTATGATCACTAGTATATATGAGTCAGTCAGCCAAAGCTCATCACTTCATCACATCGTCATGCTCAGCAAGAAAGAAGGTGGTAATGATTTTAAAACATTGAGAAGTTCACGTTTTATATGAATGTACTGATGCTTACATTCAAGTTTTATGCTTTATTGATTGATTAGATATCTCAATGAACTTAGATGCGTTAAGAATGCATGATCACTGTTACGAGAAGAACGATAGAAGCTAGAAACTCAGTTATATTTCACTATAGCCATGGTGAAGAGCTAAGAAAGAAAAAGAGAATCCCATGAAAGCAGTGCAAGCGGAGTGCCACGCACGAATCACTGAAGCAGGCATAGTTCTTCATTCAGGTTGTTCACGAGTGACAGAACACCGAATCGACTATTGTCTTATTTGATGATAGATCACGTGAGTCATTGCTCGTAGCGACGAGTGTGACTTATGTAATCAGCTAGCTATCGCATAATGAGCTAAGACTCATTACTAACTCTCGATTATCACCAGTTATGGCATGAAGAGAACCTTCATGATTTATGTTTGAACTTCAGAGTCGGACTCATATGCAGTTATAACACTTTGTGTATGATGTTATAGCATCGCGATTAGAACTGCCAGCTTACAGTTTCAGATATTCAGAACCTTTATGATTACAATTACCTATTATATTACACGTGAGCATGATTTAGAATCCCTATTGATTACGATCACCTGCTACACATCGAAAGGAGGATAGGTGCCATGGGTAACTAGAAGTTACCAACCATTATGATTGACTAGAAAAATCTATACAAGTGCGTAAGACGGGAGGAGTTCCTGAAGATGGTTTGGAGTTTAACAAGAGCTAGAAATAT
The DNA here is from genome assembly GCF_028751815.1 of Salvia miltiorrhiza. NCBI lineage: Eukaryota > Viridiplantae > Streptophyta > Magnoliopsida > Lamiales > Lamiaceae > Salvia > Salvia miltiorrhiza. Next base: position 70,260,882 of record NC_080387.1, read on the forward strand.
CGACAATGGTTCGATGTTAAAGTTAAGAGATTGAGATTATGATGAGAGACTAAGCAGGTTAAGTATGCATACCTTAGTCGATCAGAGACATTCCCCAGTTAGAACATTTTAGACCAAACATTCACTTTAGTAGCCAGAATGCAAGCATTGACTAAGGTCATTCCATGACTTAGAATTACACATGGGGACACATACCCTATAAAGGTGCTCAGATGAGCAAAAGCTATTTCCTTATTGAATGCGTGATGATTCAGAAGGTCTTTTGCAATAACACGGAAGAGTGCTTCAAATTATATGGTTGCATTTCAAGCGCTATGTGAAGGAACACTAAGTACTAGAAGTACTACATTAAGATCATATAGAGGAACATTATTGAGTAAGGTCGAGCCTACCTTATTTCGCCTATAGAAAATGTTTAAGGATTGCATTAAACTAGGAGGCAGACTCCAAGTTTGAGAAGCTCTAGAATATTCTCAAGGACATGTTCAAGATATTAAGAAGAAAGTGGTGATTTTAGACCAAATATACCTTTTGCAGCCAAGGAACAAGAATTGCCAAGTTCGGAAAAGTATTTCTGAATGACTGAGAAGTAGTTGTGTCGGACCTGGCCAGTCCACATGGCCAAAATCTCAGTAGTCGTCATATATGGGTCTTTAAACCTATATATTTTAAACCTTCATCTGAAAAGCCAAACGGGTTCAGACTATTAGGTCATTTCGTTTCGACCTTTCAGTCAATTCATTTCTACCCTATGGTTACTCATTTTCAATTGTTTGGCAAATTATTGAAACACTTTGCCTAATTGCCATTTGTTATTTGAATCATTGCGATCTACTAGTTGTTGGTAGATTTTCTGTGACCCAAGGACAAACAGATACTTATCTGATTAAATCAGTCAAACACATATGCTTCAACCCAAGGGTCAAGCACGTAATGCACACAGACAATCTCTTGTGCATTTAGTAGGACCTTATTTGTGTATTTCAAAAACGATGATCATTTCGATGCTTTTGTATGCCCCTATGTTGGCTTAGTTATTTTGACTAGTATTAGTACGAAAATGCTGGTTCATAGAGCATTTCGGAACTGAGCTCTTTCATGATGACCTTGCTAGATAGCTAGTTCATCGTATCATGCTTGGATAGATCACCAGATCTATATTCAATTGTTGATGAAATAGTCCTCATTGATACTAATTTCCCATGTCTATGTAGCGACCCTATCAGTCTTTTGCGGCAAGTTACTTCCGCTATGTTATTTATATACTTTCATGAGGAAGAGTATGAGCGAGATTTGAGAATCAAGAAAATAATTTACAGAATCGATGATATGCATCTGTGTATTACATTGGTGACTATATGTCGACTCATCGGAATGCCAACAAAGCAAAGGCGTCCGAGAGAAGTTGGATAGAACAATAGTATGCCTTGTGATGTTGCATTAACAACTTGTGTTTTGACCTAATAGAAGGCCGTCAAAACGAGGACGACCAAGAGGAGGGGGCGGGATTCCCCGAAATGAAGGAAGAGGCCCAGAAACAGGGCCAGAACCAGAAATAGTTCAATCACCTGTTCAGCCAGAACGACGGATTGAAGAATTATTCTTGCGACAGAACCCACCTACCTTCAACGGGACAGGAAACCCGGCAGAAGCTGAAACTTGGGTTCGCGCTATTGAGCGCATTTTCAACTTCCTGCGTTGCACCAACCAAGAGCGCCTGACTTGTATGTCCTTTCAGCTGACTGGGTCAGCTGATTTCTGGTGGGAAGCACGGATGAAAACGATGACAGCAGAGCAGTTAGAAAACCTGACTTGGGAACAATTCAAAGCCGGTATATATGACAAGTATATACCCAAGAGCTACCGCAAGAAAAATGAGGCTGAATTTTACAATCTGAAACAAGGGAAGATGTCGGTAACTCAATACGATAGGATGTTCTGCGATATGTCTAGATATGCACCGGAACAAGTTGACACAGATGAGAAGATGGCTGAAAAGTTTTGTGCTGGTCTGAGGCACGAGATTAGGATGGCTTTGGCAAGCCACGGAGGATTGTCTTACACTGAGTCGCTCAGCCGAGCGTTAGACATTGAGGCAGCCATGCCTGGAGAAAGACCTGCAACTGTACCTGCGCCAGCACCTCCACATGATCAAAGTTATAATCCGAATTTCAAAGGAAAAAGGAGATGGGACAACAGTAACCCGAACCAAGGCGAGAATAGGCCATGGCAGGGACGGGTCTTCCAGTCACAGGGCTATGGAGGCCAGAGTGCACCGAAACAGATGGGAAATAACCAACAGAGGGCCCCACATTGCCCCAAATGTAACAAAAATCATGTGGGAATCTGTAAGGCCGGCAATGATAGTTGCTATATCTGTAACCAGAAGGGGCACTATGCAAACCGGTGCCCGAATAAGCAAAACGGAACGAGTTCAAGGCCGAACCCACCTATCCAGGCTCCGCATCTGCGAGCAATCCAAGCTTTGCCCCAACCATACCCAAGGCAACAACCACAGTATCAGCAGCCACAACAGCACCAACAGCTACTGTACCAACCACAACCTCAACAACCGTATCAGCAACAGGCCCGCCAACAACAGCAGCGACAACAGAAACAACATGAAAAACCTCGTCATGCTAGAGCCTATGCTATGAGGCAGAAGCAGCCCGAGAACAACCAGGGAAACCTGGCAGGTATGGGCATGCTACTCAATACTCCTGTTGTACTTCTATTTGATACGGACGCATCGCATACTTTCATTTCAAGTACATGTGTTGATACATTAAAACTTAAAATGGAAAGAGCTGACCAGGAGTTGAGTATATCATCACCTATAGGAGGGATGACGACAGTAGATCATGTGTGCTTGAACCTAGAACTGAACATAGGGTCACACAAGATTGTAGTGAACAACTCCTATGTTATACCGATGGGAGATGTGGACATAATCCTAGGAATGGACTGGCTAGCCGAGAACTATGCCACCGTCCTTTGTAACGAAAGACGGATATCGTTTCGACCCCCAGGAAGGGAGCCGTCACATTTCCACGGAATTAGTATGGGAAGAAGAAAGATGATCATCTCCGCCCTGCAAGCAACGAAAATGATGAAGAAGGGATACTCAGCTTACCTCGTATACTTGCACGGAGAACTGGGTACTGAAAAGAGTATAGAAGATGTAGCAATTGTACGGGACTTTTCAGATGTATTTCCAGAGATTCTGCCAGGGCCACCACCGGACAGACCAATTGAGTTTACCATTGATTTGGAGCCCGGGGCAGCTCCCATTTCGAAGGCACCATACCGAATGGCTCCTAAAGAGTTGGAAGAACTCAAGATACAACTGCAAGAACTTTTAGAACTTGGATTCATTAGGCCAAGTGTATCACCTTGGGGTGCACCCGTACTTTTTGTGAAGAAAAAGGATGGTACATTGCGAATGTGTATAGACTATAGAGAACTGAACAAAGTGACACTGAAGAACAAATATCCTTTACCAAGGATAGATGACCTCTTCGACCAGCTCAAGGGAGCAAGCGTGTTCTCGAAGATTGATTTGCGATCTGGTTATCACCAGCTGAAGATTCGACCAGAAGACGTACCTAAGACGGCATTTCGAACTAGGTATGGCCACTACGAATTTGTAGTTGTGCCATTCGGACTAACCAATGCGCCGGCTGTGTTCATGGACCTCATGAATCGAGTGTTTCATCCGTACTTAGACAAATTTGTCTTGGTGTTTATAGATGACATCCTGATCTACTCGAAGAACGAGAAAGACCATGAGGAACATCTGAGAATTGTCCTAGAAACGTTGAGGACGGAGCGCCTTTATGCCAAATTCAGCAAGTGTGAGTTTTGGCTCAGCGAAGTCACGTTTTTAGGACATATTGTATCATCAGAAGGGATTAAAGTGGACCCTGAAAAAGTGCAAGCGGTGCGTGAATGGAGATCGCCTACTAACCCTATTGAGATAAGAAGTTTCTTAGGATTGGCAGGTTACTATCGGAGGTTTATGGAAGGATTTTCCAAAATTGCAAGGCCAATGACGCAACTACTCAGGAAGGGAATAAAATTTTCTTGGACAGAGGAGTGCGAGAAGAGCTTCCAAGAACTCAAGGAAAAGTTGACTACGGCACCAGTGTTAGCCGTCCCAACAGCTGATAAGGAATACGTGATCTGCACAGACGAGTCCAAAAATGGACTTGGTTGCGTGCTGATGCAAGAAGGAAGAGTGATAGCATATGCGTCACGATAGCTTAGGCCACATGAACTGAATTACCCGACTCATGATCTGGAGTTAGCTGCAGTGGTGCATGCGCTGAAGATTTGGAGACACCACCTATATGGAGTTAGGTGTGAAATATTCACAGACCACAAAAGTCTGAAATATTTTTTCGAGCAAAAGGACCTTAATATGAGACAAAGGAGATGGCTCGAACTAGTGAAAGATTATGACTGTGGTATTAACTACCACCCAGGCAAGGCCAACGTAGTGGCTGATGCATTGAGTCGTAAGACTCAATCTAAATTGGGAGCTCTCATCACTCGAGAGACGGTGCTCATAAGGAAATTTAGCAAAATGAGCATAGAAGTGGTTAAACCACCAGGGACGATAGCAAGCGTTGTGGCAACGGTACCTAACTTGAGGAAGACGATCGTAGAAGCACAAAGAAAAGACGGGAAGATGGAAAAACTACGGGAAACAGTAAGGAAAGGAGGCGTCAAGAATTATCAAGAAGCATCAGATAATGCTATCCTCTTTGAGGGAAGGATATGCATCCCCCACGATGATGAGCTTAAGGATAAAATCATGAGTGAGGCTCACGATACCCTTATACTGCCCACCCAGGGAGTACTAAGATGTATCAGGACCTAAAGAAACACTTTTAGTGGGAAGGCATGAAGAGAGACATAGTGTCATTTGTGGAGAAATGCCTGGCATGCCAACAGGTGAAGGCCTTACACCAAAGGCCATATGGAAAACTACAATCGTTGGAAATTCCAGAATGGAAGTGGGAGCACATCGCAATGGATTTTGTGACCAGTTTGCCCAAAACAAAGAGAGGAAACACTGCCATTTGGGTAATAGTGGATCGACTCACAAAATGTGCTCATTTTATACCAATACCGATCACACACGGGTCAGACAAGCTAGCTCAGTTGTATGTTCGAGAGATTGTACGCTTACACGGTGTACCCGTGTCAATCACATCAGATCGAGACTCGAAGTTCACATCTAGATTTTGGATGAGCTTACAGAAGGAGTTAGGCACGAGGCTAAATTTCAGCACCGCCTTCCACCCGCAAACAGATGGGCAGTCTGAAAGGACAATTCAGACCCTTGAAGATATGTTGAGAACAGTGGTGTTAGACAGAGGTGGAAGTTGGGAAGCAGTGCTGCCGTTGATTGAATTTGCCTATAATAACAGTTACCAGGCAACTATCGATATGGCACCATATGAGGCATTATATGGAAGAAAATGTAGATCACCGCTTTATTGGGATGAAGTGGGTGAGAGAAAAGTTTTAGGACCAGACATGGTCAATGAGATGGTTGAGATAGTCCGCCAGATCAGAGGGCGAATAAAAGAGGCACAAGATAGACAGAAATCTTACGCTGATGCACGTCGAACTGAGTTATGTTTTGAAATAGGAGACAAGGTCTTCCTAAAGGTATCTCCTACCAAGGGGATAACTAGGTTGGTGTCAAGGGAAAACTTAGGCCCCGATTCGTAGGACCTTATGAGATTTTGGAGAGAATAGGCCCAGTAGCCTATAGGTTGGCGTTACCGCCAAGCTTTGGAAACGTTCACAATGTTTTCCACGTATCACAACTCAGAAAATACGTTTTCGATCCAAAGCACATAATCCACCAAGAAGAGATCATCATTTGCCCAGACTTGAGCTATGAAGAGAGACCAGAGGTCCTTCTAGATCGAAAAGTACAACAACTCAGGAATAAGGCAATCACATCAGTGAAAGTCTTATGGAGACACCACAGACAAGAGGAAGCCACGTGGGAGCTTGAAGACAAAATGAAGGAGAAATACCCCGAACTGTTTTAGAAGAAATATGCAAATTTCGGGACGAAATTTTTGTTAAGAGGGGTAGTATGTAGTGACCCGCTCTTTTATATATTTTAAATCCAGTAATGAGTGTTTATTTTTGTTCATCAGTGAATGAAAACGGTTTTTATCCTAATATGAATTCAGCTTATGATCCTGAATTTATATTGTTAAAGCAGTTAATGATATTATTTCAGAGTTATAACTGACTTAGCAAAGTCACGTTATTTATTTAAGCGAGATGAAATTTGATTTTATTTTTACTCAGATCGTGAATTATTTCCGACTCAGGAAGTTAATTAAATCTGCGGATTTAATTTAGATATCAGAACAACGAACGAATTAAATCTACGGATTTAATTTAGATTCATTTTATAATTTATCGGTTTTAGTGAGAAATCACATGTCGAAATACGAGATTTATTTAAATAAACAGTATCAAGCATATACGAGCACACGATCCATCTTACAGTTACAGAATCACCGAGACAGAGAAAATACATCAATAATTCTCCTCTACATTTTTTTTCCTTTCTTTTTCTTCTCTTTTTCTTTCCATTAATTTTGTTCCCCACTCCATCAACTCCACTACCCTATGCTCCCCACCATCTCCACTACCTTTGCTCCCCATCAACTCCAACACTTCACCCATTCCTTCCATTTCGCACCAGCAATCACAAAGAGAAGGAAGACTTGGCTTAACTACTTTGCCAAGATTTCAAGCTGCTCCAGTCCAGTAGTACCCCAACACTCGAAGCTAGAGTTTATTGGGTGAAAAACCGTGCATGAGGTAAGGCAGCGAATCTGCCATAAGCACACTGCTCCGGCAGTGTTTTGCAAGGCGATTCCAGCCATCCAAACGGTTCCCAAAAATTCCCAAATTAATTGTGTATCCTCTTTCATACATTCTCTATATTTTGGTAAAATTTCAGAATATTTAGAGCTCGCATGATTTATTTATGAATTTGTAAACATCACTGCCCATCTGGAATACATTTTTGGTAAACAATCTTTGGGAGATCATAAGTAAAGTTTCACTCGGTGAAAACCTTTGAAACTTGAATATGTCACTCTAGACTCCCGTATCTTTCTTTTGACATCGGCCTCACCATTTTTGAATAAGGGAAACAACCGGTATAAATTCTTGAAATCTAGTTCTTATTCCATGTACCATCCAGTAGATTTTACAAACCTACGACTTTGAGGTGGAAAAGGCCGACTTAAATATTTGATTCTCAAGCCTATCTTTCTACTGAATATTCACTGACATGTTGGGAACTTACTTGTTCAGTTTTAGAATTTTTGGTGAAGCTTAAAGTGGTTTTTCCGATTTATGTTCTGAATCTGCCAAACTTGAACTCTTTTTGTGCACTGAACTTTAGATAGTCATATCTTCTAAACCATGAAGGTTCTTAGAGTAAATCCAACTGGAGAGTGTTATGATCTCTCCCTAGTTTCCAGATTGACCTTTAGGGTTCCCAGTGGAGTTTTGTAAAGGGAGATATGAATTTTTAAAGAAAGCCCACTGACTTGGTTGTAATCTGGAAATATGAAATTTACAGATTTTTGCTTGTTAAATACCCATCTTTGAGAGGGCATATCTTGCTCGTTTGAATTGTTTTTCATTCGATTCAAATTGGAGAATGATCCTTGAAATGTCTAGTTTCCAGAATGTCTTTTGGAGCCTCATTTGGAGATCCGAGGTAGATTTGGTGTCAGTTGTAAAACAACCCCTTAAGAGCTCAAGTTGTTGAATTATTTTCTATGTATCAAAGTTTATTTTAAAGGATGTTTCGTGAAAGATTTAGTATATGTGCGTAACAAGTTTGGGACTATTTATTTTAAATGAGGTCCGTTCTTTATTTAAATTAGGATGGACTTTTAATGAATATTTTTGGGATTAAACTATTATTTCTTGATTTATATAAATTATTTTTAAGGACTTATAAATATGAATTTCGTAGGCCTACTGACCTACTGTGATCGACGGTTTGTCGATGTCTAACAGCTTTGAAAATTTTATAGCAAGTCCCTACATGAGTCTTGAGTACCCTGGTAAAATTTCAAGCCATTCCAACTTCGTATGATACTTCTTTAAAATGTAAAACCTAAACTGCACATTACTACTGAGAATTTCAGAGAACAGAGAAAAGAGTCATTTATTTCAGTAGCTTCCTGGGTGATCTAGCTTTCCAAATTTTTATGGTATTAACCTTATTGTGTTATTTAGATATCCACCAAAGTTGAGCCCAGTTTGACAACGTTTACTATTTTTCAAAAATACAAGTTTTCGATTGTTCAAAACTGCCGAACATGGTAGATCGTGGTAAAAACGTCATATCTCTCAAACCACTTGGAGTTTTCGACTCTATTTTTTTTATATGAAACTAGACTCGAAGATCTTTCTTTCGGTATGAGTCTCGAGTCCAGGAGATGTCGGAGTCAGAACAGATTAAATTTTGAAGTTGAGTCAGTGTAAAAGCAGAGCATGTTTTGATGATGTTTGATTGTGATTCTTATGTGCCTTATGTTGAGCCTTTTTATTTTATTTTATTTTTTTTTTAATTTTATAACATTACTTGTTCTTATTTATTAAGCCCGATTAATTATGAGATTATAAAGCGAATAAGTTGAAGTATTTATTTTCTATTGACTACGAGGAGCGGGGTTTATTTAATTGACGGATTAGAACACCCCGAAGAGAACGGATTAATTTTTGTTAATTATCCGGCTTCATGAGACGAGACTTAGCTTTTGTTTAAATCCGATAGCCTGGATTAACAATAGAAATTCCCTGATTATTATCTCAGAATAATAGTTCATGCATACGAGATTCATGCATAGTTTAATTACGCATTCTCATTTAATTGAGAATTTTCCCTCGATTTAAAGTCTTACGTTATTTTCTCGGATTAAAGGTCGAGCGCAAGAATAAGAGCTCGTCAAGGAGTCACTAATCTGTAGCAAAGCTTTGCTATCAGGTGGGCATTACTTTCATATATATCAAATGAGTTTAAATGTTACGTTCAAGCAAGTTATTTCATGACTAAATTAATTGAAGTTATTTCAAATATTGTCTTGCCATAAAATATTTAAATTTCAGTATGATATCTATCTGATGTGACTTTTATTATGCAATCGAATTCGGGTCCTGAGCAGTTGATAGCTATCCTGCCAGGGCTAGTGTACACCAGTGACCGTGAGTCATCTAGCGGGTTGGCCGGTCAAGTGACCGTGAGAGGTGGCCACCTCTCCGGCACACAGTTCCAGATATGATAGATTACAAGAGAACTTAGTCTGCAGACGAACTTTAAGAATCACAAATGAATTTAGTAAGCTTGGGCCTTTTTAGAGAAAAACTCCCTTGCTGTACTGTTTATGATGGCATGACAATTTACAACTTTACGAAGCATGTTATATTTCATAGTAGGCATATGTGCCCACTGAGTACTTTTGTACTCAGCCCTGCATATATTTTTAAATGTGCAGGTTGAGCAGCTGCCGATGGTGATGAAGTGACGAGCGGGACTCTTTTGTCTTATTATGTATTAATGAACTCTAGGGTTACATGTCTTCATACATGTAATCAGAACCTTATTCCGCTGCGTACTCAGAAGTTTTATGTTATTTTGGATAAGTCGGAGTTATCCGAACTTGTTAGTTATTTGAGTCTATACGACAAAAACTCTGTTATATTATAGATATCTATGTTGTTAACAATGATGAAATACGATCCTTTCTTGTTTGATTATTCCCCTTTCTACCCCGCTTCTTATCTCCCTCCATTAGCCACGATTTCCCGGTTTAATTATCCTTAATTAGGACCGGTCGTGACACCGGGGATTCGGTGGCTCTATTATTTTGAAAAATGTAGGGGTTTGGTTCGGTGGATATGATGTGATATATAAGATTGATAATATGGATGGAATTGAATGGGTGATTAAATAATTCACCCGACTTTGGAGTGATAAATAATTACCCATTTGGATGATTAGATGTAGGTCGAGTTATTAATCACAGATCCAATTATGCAATCTAAACACTTGATTAAGGTGAATTATTTTACCAATCATGTCTGCATCACTCAAACCAAACGCATTGGAATGAGATTTTAGTATAAAAATGTGTGAGCTTATATATAATGTGGTAGAATATATTTAATGAAAGGTTAATTGTGTATAATTATTGAACTTTCAACAATTTCTCATTTTGTAAATCAATGTTAAATTTGTATTAAAATTATTTGATAATTAATTTTTTTTTCTCACTTTTGCATCTTTGCCCATTTTATGGTGTGATGACATAGTATAAATATAATCGCTTGACATAACTATAACTGCGTAAAAAATAAAACTGATGCCATATTATATAGAGAGAATGAAACTACCTCGTTTCAGACGTAAAGTTTAATCGAAAAATTAGTGAATATGTAAAATGAGAAAAAAAAATATTAAGTAAATAATTTTAATATATATTTTAAAATAAATGTGTAAAACATAAATTTATTGAAAATTAAAATTATCCACTTTTAAATAGCACAGATTTTTAATAAAGTAATTGAATGTATTATGAGTGGAATAAGAGTCTCACTTTATTGTAAGTAAAATTTATAAAAAATAGGCTAGATATATTTTATGAGGACGAACATATATGACAAATAGAATACATTTTATGAGTACGAAGGGGGTATATAATTAACCAACACAAATGAGACACGTAGAACTTCGTATATATAATTAACCAACACAAATGAGACACGTAGAATAATGAATGCATTCGAACTCTGCACATGTTAAAAAGAAAGTGTGGAATAGAGAAATGTACTATTCTATAACGATATAAATGAAAGGCTCACAATACGTCAAATGGGATTAGACAAAAAAATAAATGCATTGGAACTCTTTCACGTGTTAAAAAGAAAGTGTGTAGAGGATTGTACTACTTTATAATGATATAAATGAAACACAAATACTCATGTGCAATTAGTTGTATCGTGCAACTGATTTTCAGAATGATACTAGTTCATTCGAGAAATGACATTTGAACATTTTCGAATGACACTACTTCAACATACAAATGATACTTGAAGATCTTCAAGTGTCATTTATATGTTGAAGTAGTGTCATTTAAAAATCAGTTGCACGGTGCAACCGGTTGCACGGGAGAGTGTCTCTAAATGAAAGAAGGTAATTATTTTCATAGCCTTCATTTTATTCGATATAGACTTCCATCTAAAATAATACTACTCCCTTTGTTCACAAAGATGGTGTGTTTATTACTATTTTCGTCTGTCTATCAAGACTGCGTATTTTTTTTTAGCCCTTTTATACTTTAAACCCCATTCACACTCAATATTTAAAAAATACTCACCTTTTACTTTTATAATTTAGTGAGCTAAATACTACCCTTTTAACACTATTATCACATCTTCCAACTATTTTATTAAAACTCGTGCCCTCCTTTTGTCTGCAATAAATAACTATGAATTTACTAATTTACCCTATAATCCATTGTCCCAAATAATATACTAACTCTTATCCTTTTGTCTGCAATCTTTTTTCCAGAATCCCAGAACAAGCAACTTCAAGTTGCACCATTATTTGCACATCAATGTATTGGAGGTGCCTAAATTTGAAGGGAACACTTAGATTATGATAGGTGTTGCTTGTCAAAGAAGATGAACAAGTCATACTGAAATTACTATCTTCCAGCTGTTTCCCCAAAATAATCCACAAAAAAAAAAACACACAAACACACACGCAGACCATCGTCTGATTCATCAGGGGAGAAGGAGATCATATTATGTTCTCCTACATCAACCAAAACAAAGGCCTGCTTGGGAATAATCCTTTGTTCAAAGCCTTTCTCTTCTTCCAAAATCTTGATTCCCAACAATGACTTCCACTTCAGCAATCCCACTTCGTTGAGGATCAGCCCACCCCCCACCCCCCACCCCAACCATTAGCCCGAGGCCATTCTCCTACGCTGCTGCGCTCAACGGCTCCAGCGCTATCGTTGGAGCAGGAGGAGTGATTCTCTTTAGTTTTCTTATCGTGAGCAGTCAACGCTTAAAATTTACATTGTCTAGAGGCTATGGTTATAAGGTAATCCCTCCGTCCCAAACGAAATGTCCTGTTTTCCTTTTTGGGCTGTCCCAAACGAAATGTCCTGTTTCATTTTTTGGCAATACATTCTCTCTCTATACTTAATATTTAAATAATTTACAACAACCCATTTTATCTACTTTATATACATTTCTTAATCTCTGTGCCGAAAAGAAATAGTAGGACATTTCGTTTGGAACGGAGGAAGTATTTAATTTGGGGCATGGACATAGAGTAAAATATTAATTTTTATTTATTATTTTAAATAAAGGGTTATAAAAAGTAAAACGGGACTATGAATAGAATCAATGAAAGGCTCACGATATGTCAAATTTATGCGAGCAGCTCTCCGATGAGGTGGTTGTAATAGAGCTGGAGCAGGTTGCAGAGGCGCCCGAGCTCAAGTGGGATGCTGCCCATGCAGCTCGAGGTCAACGGGGAAAGCTTTTTTATTTTTTATTTTTTAATCTTTGAGTTAGGTAGCTTGATTATAAAATCGTACTACTATTACACTAAATAAGACAAAAAAATAAAGCAACTTGAAAATGTAAGTAAGTAGCTTTATTTTTGAGTAAAAATTAAAATCTCATTTTTGTTAAGTTGTAATGAAAAATATCAATTTTTATAAAATTATTGTGTTTATGTTCAAATTGACTAAATTAATTATCCTTAATGTCTCAATCAATGTACTTTCAAGACATAAGTAATTTGTCTGTTCAGACGACAACCTACTTTTCCAACCGTTAAACTGTATTTTCGATTGAAAATTATAATTTATTACAAAAAATAGCTTGTTCTCGGAAAAAAAAATGGGTTGTCGTTCTGGCGACAACCGAGTAGAAAACTATAATTATCATTACATATTATACAAAATTTAAAATTTACGTTTTTAAATTCGAGATTAATTTTATTGAGTAATTTATATAAATTATTTTAATTTTTATACTCCCTCCGTCCCCCAAACATCTTCTTCCTAAGGGAGGGTGGCACGAGTTTTAATAAAAGTAAGTTGTGTATTAAATGAGTGAAAAATGAGTCTCACAAAAAGTGAAGATTGTAAAAGTAATAAGTGAAATTATTTTGAAAAGTAGGTTAGGAAGATGTTTTGGGAACATATCAAAATGAAAAGAAAGGAAGATGTTTGAGGGACGGAGGGAGTAATATATATTTTTCATTTATTTATATTTTAATTTTATCTAATATTTATAATCATTAATTTTAAATATTACTCATTTAATTTCAATGTTCCCGTGCATGGCTGAGATTAGTTTTCATAATTATTTACTACGTCACGTTAGGCGAGAAACACGTGAAATATAGCGACATAAAATCATCAAGAAATCAACTTCATTACAAAATCTTTAAACCTTCTTTCACGTAATAGTAGTTTAAATAAAATGTGAAGATCAAATATTGCACCAAAACTTTGTATATAAAATCATACTACTACTACTACTCTAAACACAAAACCCATAAAAACACCAAAGATGAAGAAATCAACTTCAGCTTCCATTCTCTTACTCACCCTAATTTCCTCAATAACCCTAAACGGCGTCGTTTCAGAAGGCCCGAAGGAGGTCGAAAGCTGGTTCGAGACGATTAGCCGCGACAAACTGCCTGAGAAAATGACCAAACTGCACTTCTACTTCCACGATCTGAGCAAGGGTAAAAACGTCACTGCGGTCGTGGTGGCCCGATCCAACGTCACTTCTTTCGGGGTGCTGGCTTCCGCGGATGACCCGATGACAGTTGGACCCGAACTCATGTCTAAACGGGTGGGCTATCTGAAAGGGTTGTACATGACGGCGTCGTTTGAGGAGGTCGATCTTCTCATGGCTATGACCTTCGTCTTCACGGATGAAATCTACAATGGTAGCTCGCTCTCGGTTATGGGCCACAACCCGCACCAACATTTGTACCGGGAGGTACCCGTTGTTGGTGGGTCGGGTCGGTTTCGCCTGGCCCGAGGAGTTGCGACGCTGCACAACTATTTCCACAATCTCACTATGGGGAAGTTTATCGTAGAGGTTGATATTGTGGTTTTCCATTATTGAAATATTTTGGAATATCAACTGTGGAAATTAAGACAATAATTAAACACAAATATTCATGTGCAACAGGTTGCACCGTGCAATTGGTTTCTAGAATAACACTAATTCATTCGGGAAATGACACTTGAACATTTCTGAATGACACTCTTCAAGTGTCATTTGTATGTTGAAGTAGTGTCATTCAAAAATCAGTTGCACGGGAGAGTGTCTCATAATTAAATAATGGAAACAAATCTAGTTGCTCGCAAATTATTTGGAGCTCGGCTCGAAAAAAGTTCATTTAAATTCGTTAGCAAAATTCGATAAATAAATATATCAAACTTGAGTTTGATAGTATTAATTCAATTCGTTAACTCATTAACAAGTTCGTTAAGTAATTCAGTTTGAAAAATATAAATTATTATAGTAAGTATAACTATTTATTTACTAAAATTAATAATCTCTCCATCCACAATATCATTTGCAATTTCATTTATGGCAATAGAATCCACAAACTTCCATTTACAACAATAGTGAGACCCTTAAATTCCACTCACAACAATATCACCATTATCAACTACTATCCACCATTTTCTTAAAACATGTGTCGTGCACAATGTGAAAACGATATCGTGAACGAATGGAGTAATAATTAATTGTATTAAAGCTCTAATTAACCACAACACTATTTGAATTCTCTGGTGTACCTCCCTCTCATCCCATAATGACGCGAGTTTCATATTGTGAGACCGTTTCTGACGGGAGATCAATGGGTCCTCCCGACCCGCTACGGAAACGGTTTCCCGTGTGCAACTACGGGCCCAACGGGTTGAGCCTCGATCTTTTAGATCAACGTACGGGTCCTCCCGATCCGCTATGAAACGAGTTCCCGTGTGCACATATCGGCCCAACAGGTTGGGCCTCGATCCTTTTGGGCCGAAGAAATCAATGGTCTAAAAATAACAAGTCCAATGGGATTTTGGGATTTAAGATCTGCAGGTGCTAGGGACCAGAGCCGGATGGGCAGTGGCACGCGTGTGGGCTTTGCAATCCATTACTTGTGCATACAGTTTACATGTATTGATGTAATAACTTTCATTGTTATATACTATATTAATTAGTGTTATCTAATCAATGTGGGCTCTTTAATACTTATCACTTTTTCCACAACTCTATTAATTTCGAGTAACCAACTTCAAATAATTATTTCTCACTAACTGAAAATCTGTTTTGAGTAAATAAATATATTACGATCATCACCCATGTCATTTAATTCTACTAAATTAAATATTTCAGTATTAGAAAAATTATATATAGTCAAATATTGATCAACTCATAAACAATTTCCTATACTTTTGGCGCAAGGAGATCACACCACTGATTTTTTTAATAATCTTGTAATGAGCATATTAACATATAGCACGAATGAGAAAATGAAGAATCATATTATTGATCTTCTAAAAAAACAAGAAGAAGAAAATATTGACAGACCCTACTGCGATTTTTTTTTTTTTGAAGGTACCCTCATATAAAATTATAGATCTTATAAGTTATCAATATCCTAATAATTAATTAATTAGCACATGATACGCACATACATAATTTTTTATTTGATTACGTGACAAGATCAACATTATTAATTTTTATTCCAAAATAAAACATGTTATACGTTAAACGAGCCATAGAATTAATTTCTTCCCGATTTCACTTTTTCTTTTTGTACTTGAATCTTTGATTTTTTTTTTAAAAAAAAATTGTGGTTCAATTTGATTATCCATTTATGCATTATGTAACTATTAAATTCAATTTTGAGCATGTTGTGATGATTTAACAAAACAGCATGCACAGTATATGTCAATCAACTATTTTCTCGCTGTAACGCTGATTTCAATTATATTTAATAAAACTCCAATTAAATTTTCATGATCGTTCACTCCGTCACGTTAGGCGAGCAGGTGAAATATATATAGTGAAATAAAATTAAGAAACCAACTTCATTACAAAATCTTTAAACCTTGTTTCACGTAATAGTAGTTTAAATAAAATGTAAAGATCAAATATTGCACCAAAACTTTGTATATAAAGTCTCGTACTACTACTACTACTACTACACTAAACACATAACCCATAAAACCCCCAAAAATGACGAAATCAACTTCAGCTTCCATTCTCTTACTCACCCTAATTTCCGCAATAACCCTAAACGACGTCGTTTCAGAAGGCCCGACGGAGCTCAAGAGCTGGTTCGAGATGATGAGCCGCGACAAACCGCCCGAGAAAATTACCAAATTGCACTTCTACTTCCATGATTTGGCCAAGGGCAAAAACGTAACTGCGGCCGTGGTGGCCCGATCCAACGTCACTTCTTTCGGGGTGCTTGCTTCGGCGGATGACCCGCTGACAGTCCGACCCGAACTGACGTCTAAACGGGTGGGCTATCTGAAAGGGTTGTACATGACGGCGTCGTTTGAGGAGGTCGATCTTCTCATGGCTATGACCTTCGTCTTCACGGATGAAACCTACAATGGTAGCTCGCTTTCGGTTCTGGGCCACAACCCGCACCAACATTTGTACCGGGAGCTACCCGTTGTTGGCGGGTCGGGTCGGTTTCGCCTGGCCCGAGGAGTTGCGTCGCTGCAGACCTATTTCTACAATCGCACTATAGGGAATGCTATCGTAGAGGTTGATATTATGGTTTTCCATTATTGAAATATTTTGGAATATCAACTGTGGAAACAATAATTAAATATTGGACTTCTCTAAGTTGGGAGGATCGATATTGTGTGTCATGTTATTTTCTTCATTTTCTCCGTTGTGTGTGACCTGGCTATGATGATGAAAGACATTTTCACAATTTTAATGATTCTCATTTTAAAAATAAAAAGTTATTATATTACAATGAATCATGCGCATATGCTTAACATGTATAATGAGAAATTGAAATTTTAATTATATATATCCTACTAATTAAGAAATTGAAAATACTAATTAAAAATTATTATATATACACACCCTAATTGGGTATAATAAACTCTAACTTATTAATCACTATATAAATTAATGTATAATACAAGAAATTGAAACTGAAGATAAAATAAAATAAAAGAATAGAAGTGAACACTTAATTTCAAGTGCATGCGTTTTTGAGTGACAATAGATGCATCATGCATGCCTGGTCTTTGTGCGGTACTGCACCAATATAATATATATACTTTATTTCATGATCAAATATTATTAATTAGAGTTTAGTCTAAAAAAAATATTAAGAGTTTCCATGATTAGTGAGTTCCATAGCCCTTTTAAAAAATAAAATAAAAATTAATAGATGTACTACGTTACCCCTTTAAAACCCTAATTTAATATTTATATAATATAATAATTTAATTCAAGAAACCTTTTTTGGATCTTTGAAATAATCAAAATCGAACCTTAAACTCAATGCTTTGGAGTGTCGCTGAATCTGAACAACACGTCAACAGTAAACGAGGTTATGCATATGCCTGTGTTTTATTTCCCTTCAAATTTCTAGAGTGTTGTTTCCAGATTTATTTGAATGATTATGAATTTAATTTAGGAATAATGATACGCTCGGCCCAATCTCTAGATTGACCCAATTATGCTCCAGCCCATTAGGTTTTCATTATTAGATATAAATAATGTAATCTCTAATATTGTTGATTAAGGAATGAATATTTTGGTTGATGTTTATCAAATCTCTCTCTTCTCTCTTGATTTCTGGAGTTTGAGCAACTCGAATTGCTCCACCATTGATACGGATTGTATCAATTGGTGCTTTCATTGAGAGAATTTCTCTTTGAATATCCAAAAAAAAAAAAAATTGCGTTTAGCTGTCGGCATTGTGCGAAACCGAGGGAAGAAGGCACGATTGATTTGGGTTATTTGCAGTGTGGAGAACAAGAAACAAGAGAAAGGAATTGAAGCAATTAAGGTCAGGGTTACTTGCCGATATTTCTTTTTGTTTGCAGAGCAGTAGTTTATCTGGCTTGCTTGCAAATCCCGTTGCTCGATTCTTCTATTTTGGTTGATTCCTATCAGTTGGTATTTTTGAATGGGCATTAGTATTAGGTAAGAGATTTGTTAAATTGATTGTAGAATTGCCGGTGAGATTTGTATGCACTGAAGAAAAAAAATAAAAAAAAAAATTGATTGAATTTGTTGATGGGTTGGTGAAGAGCAGGCGACACAATGAAGAGATAGTTGGATTAGTTTTGTTGAAGGAATTTTAGGAGTTTAATACCACATGAATTTGAGAATCAGATAGTGTTGATGGCTTTCGGACTAAACTCACTTAGGTTTATTGGAGAAGATGGTGATATTTATGAATGGACATGTCGAATAGATAAATACTTCACTCTTCGCGATGTCCCTGGTGAGCAGCGACTTTCGTTGGTCTTTTATCACTTAGAAGGTGAGGCATTGACGTGGTTCCACTGGTTGGAGGCGAATTGTTTATTAACGACTTGGAGCAACTTCTTGATAGCTATCAAGTTTCGCTTTGGATCATCGAAATTTGAAGAACAGGAGAAGAGCCAAATTCAAGAGCAAGAAGTTAATGAAGTAATCGTACAAGGATTTAAAGAAGCAAGCGAAATGGTGTGCTTCGTCAAGGCAACTGAACAACCATTCTGCTTAGAGAATCAAGATGCTAAGGCTGAGGCTGAAACATGTGGAGTGAGCTTAGAGATTCAAGAAGCTACAGACGCACCTGAAATAAGTGAAGTGAGCCAGAAAATTATGCCTATGTACTTTCAGAAGAGTAATGATGTTAGGGGATTGATTGGTCTTGTGAATGATACCAAAGCACAAGTTCAAAGTGACAAGTCTACTGGTGTGTGTGATTGTGAAGATGTGCAATTCTTTGACCCATCAGGGAAACATGAGAAGGGGATATTAATCCAAAATGGTTTATGGATTAATTCTTCCTACAAGATGAGCAAACTTCTCTTTGGTTGTATGATTGCAGACATGGCTCGAAGAAGAAGTATTCTAAAATTCTATGCACTTGGAGAGGTCTAAAAAGAAGTTTTGAGTCTCCACCTTGAGGACAAGGTGGTTTTCGAAGAAGTCACAACGTGTAATTTGGCGAGAGAGGCTCTTTACTTGCTACGCGAGCGCAAGGATGGGTTCGACATTGTGATCAGCGACGTGAACATGCCAGACATGGATGGTTTCAAGCTTCTGGAGCACGTCGGCCTGGAGATGGATCTGCCCATGATAATGATATCCGTGGATGGGGAGACGAGCCGGGTGATGAAGGGGGTCCAGCACGGCGCCTGTGATTACCTTCTCAAGCCGATCAGGATGAAGGAGCTCCGCAACATATGGCAGCACGTGTTCAGGAAGAGGATACACGAGGTGAGGGACATTGAAGGCCACGAGAGCCTTGACGAGATGATGCTCAGAGGCGGAGCAGACCTCTCGGATGATGGCTTCTTCTTCGGTGGGGATCCAGTCTCCGGGAAGAAGAGGAAAGACGTTGATTACAAGGGTGATGACCGCGTGGGTGGCGACCCTTCCTCGTTGAAGAAGGCGAGGGTGGTTTGGACTGTGGATCTTCATCAGAAGTTTGTCAAAGCGGTTAATCTGATTGGATTTGAGAAAGTTGGCCCCAAGAAAATCCTCGACCTGATGGGCGTGCCGTGGTTAACTAGAGAGAATGTGGCTAGTCACCTGCAGAAGTATCGCCTCTACTTGAGCAGGTTGTAGAAGGAAAACGAGCTGAGAGCCACGCTTGGTGGGGCGAAGCTCTCGGATTCATCCCCAAAGGATGCTGCTGCTACTGCTGTTCCTGGAAATGCTGGCCTTCAAACTCCAGTCACCAAAGCTTCACCCTGTTTGAAACACGACGATCCAAAGAGCTGTGAAGGAAACGTCAAGTCTATGCCAATGGCAGAGGCGAAGGCGGCTGCTGAGGTGAATGATCTTGCAAAGAGTAGCACCTCAAGCATCAGCTTTGAACAATCTTTTGGCCAGCTGAGTTCCGATGCGAAATCCGAGCCTAAAATCCAAGTCCAGTACTCGTGGAGTGTTGGGGCTCCGCCTCTCCCGTTCAAACACGAGCAGAAGCCACCAGCTGCGTTCAAACACGAGCCTAAGCCACCTCTCCAGTTCAAGAAAGAGCAGCCTCTCTTCATTGCAGAGCATCACCGGTTTGATCACGTTCCTGTGGCCGTGGCCGTGCAGAGAAAACCATCCGACACTCCATCACCATCTGCAACGAGCAAAAGGAGCCAGCACAACGAGAAAGCAACCAAAGTCGAGAGCACCGCAGCTCTCTTCTGATTGAGGTCTATAAAGAAGTTTTGAGTCTCCACCTTGAGGACAAGGTGGTTTTCGAAGAAGGTGGGAATGATACGCTCGGCCCAATCTCTAGATTGGCCCAATTATGCTCCAGCCCATTAGCCCATTAGGTTTTCATTATTAGATATAAATAATGTAATCTCTAATATTGTTGATTAAGGAATGAATATTTTGGTTGATGTTTATCAAATCTCTCCCTTCTCTCTTGATTTTTGGAGTTTGAGCAACTCGAATTGCTCCACCATTGATACGGATTGTATCAAATATATATATGGGGATAAGATAATAAATCACCCTAACAGCATCTCTAAAAGGCCACAAAGATGATCATACACCACTATTAATGGGCCCAGGCCCGTGTACTTGTTTTAGATGGGCTTTGATGGGCAGCTTGTTGGCCCAATATTTTTGTATAAAAGGTGTTCTCTCTTACTTCTTACATCTTGTTCAACTGCAGTCCCAAGTCTCCACGTCATTCAACTCTTGACTCAAAGAGTTATTGTTAAAAATATTTAAAGTTAGCCAATTTTTATATTTATATTATAATTTATTGTTTATTTGAAAATACATGAATTTAAGATTGATTCTGAATTGTTTCACGGAGGACAATTTGCCCAAATTCAATTCAGATTGAATTTGGGCAAAATTACTCTATTTCTTCCTATGCTCTGCAACTTTGCTTAAACCATTTTATCAGTAAATTATTCAGATTGAATTTGTGAGAAATTGTCCTTGTGAGACGATTCAGAATCAATTATATATTCATATATTTTTTGACAAAAAAAAATTATGATATAAATCAGAAAATTGACAAATTTTTTATATTTTTCGGCAATAATCCCCTTAATTACTTAATTATTGGATTGCTGCCATATATTATTAAAATATTCCAGATACACACAATAATTAAAGAATTTTCAAAATACATGCGACACAAACCAAACTATTGAAGTAGAAGAGTAAACATGGTTTTGAAATAGAGAATCTCGTGTATATAATACTGATTGATTTAATTAGATATTCATAAAGCGTAAATTTTAGCAGATGGTATTCTTAAACTAATTCTAGGTTAAGTTCATGAGAGTATATCACTTATCAGTATATGCATGATTGAAATGATGTATAGCTTGATTTTCATGCTTCTTTTTACCTGAAAATTGATTATTATCGTTATGACAACATGATTACTATATCAAGAGAAAGTTGAAAAAATAAAACAAAAACTTCCCTAACTAATAGTACTGCATCTTTACCCTAAATGCCATTTTAACCCGACTGTAGCTTCTATGCTCTAGCTGTTTATCTAATACATTTGATACGTTGCATGGATAAGGTGTGATATGTTTGACGTACTGTGATATTTTTTTTACTACATGTCATATTAATATCATGTTTTGGTAAATGCACTAAAATATTTGTAAAATATAATATGTTGTTTGGTATGATGTATTAAGATTATATATAGTTATAATTATGATTTATAAAGGCCATCTGTTTCATATTACTTCTTACCAAATAAGATATTAGGATCACTCATTCTAAACGAGTCCTTAAGATCTACACGATATGCATGAGTTCAATGTAATATAATGGTATAATATTTAAAATACATTATGCGCATCAACGTTTGTAATAGGAAAATATTATTCAAAATCGCATACCGCGTTAGAGTATAGGTTATACTCTATGTCATTCCCATGCATTATGTAGATATTTCACAGCATATTTCAGAGTTATATCTCTTGGCAAACTCCTGGATCTGCACGACTTCTTTCTCTAGTTTTATTGAAGTCTTATTGAACATAATTACAGATAGACTCTACATTTGTTGATAGAGACCTCTTCAAGCTAAAATTCCTGCTAGTGTTGCACCTATTTAAAGTGAATTAGAGGACGATTATAGCTGCCACGATTTTTCATTATCTTCTTGAGGTTTTACAAAATATTTTGTGAGTTTTCAGATCATACAGTGCGTGAGTGTGATTTTATTCGATTGCTTTTCATTGTGTTTATGAGTAGTCAGTTGGGTTGTGCGAAATTATAATCACTAATTAAGCGATTAATTGGTGAAAACTTTCTAAGGGATTAGGTGAGTGTGATTTTATTCGATTGCTTTTCATTGTGTTTATGAGTAGTCGGTTGGGTTGTGTGAAATTATAATCACTAAGCGATTAATTGGTGAAAATGTCACGGACGATGCTTGCATCTTTCCCATCCTCGTTGGGGCTTTCCCAACCTTAGGGTCATTCATAGGCAACAACTGGTTTCGCCGTGCCACGGCTCATCAGGGGAACGGCATCAGCTCCCAACCAGCGTGTCCCAACGGACAGGCGTTCCACGTTCACTGAACGCCGTTCCCTTCCTTACGAGAAAGGCGAAACCCAAGTTGTGCCATTCCTTCAGAGCGCGCCAAGCATCCGCCCATGAGTCCACACGCGCACGTTCACGTTGGTCCTCGCCACGGCTTGCCCACGATGGCAACGGGCGTGCGAGGGTGAAACGGGCACCGTGTGACAGTCTCCCCCACTTGATTCGTGGACGTCCCCGGACACGACGTGCACCCGATGGAGACCCGGTATAGAGGACTCTTCCTCCTTCGCCGAGCTGACAAGCTCCTTCGCCGGGCATGCGCACGGCCCTCTTTGGTCGCCTTTGGAAACGACAAGGCATCGACTCTTCGACCGCCTTGCTCCCGCGCACCAGGGCTTTCATGGGGACCTGAGAGACCCATCCGCCCAAAGACCGCCCGGCGGGGAGCATCTCATTCCGCCCATACGAAACGGCTTGCCCCGCCGGTTGGCTCTGATACCACCTGTCACGGACGATGCTTGCATCTTTCCCATCCTCGTTGGGGCTTTCCCAACCTTAGGGTCATTCATAGGCAACAACTGGTTTCGCCGTGCCACGGCTCATCAGGGGAACGGCATCAGCTCCCAACCAGCGTGTCCCAACGGACAGGCGTTCCACGTTCACTGAACGCCGTTCCCTTCCTTACGAGAAAGGCGAAACCCAAGTTGTGCCATTCCTTCAGAGCGCGCCAAGCATCCGCCCATGAGTCCACACGCGCACGTTCACGTTGGTCCTCGCCACGGCTTGCCCACGATGGCAACGGGCGTGCGAGGGTGAAACGGGCACCGTGTGACAGTCTCCCCCACTTGATTCGTGGACGTCCCCGGACACGACGTGCACCCGATGGAGACCCGGTATAGAGGACTCTTCCTCCTTCGCCGAGCTGACAAGCTCCTTCGCCGGGCATGCGCACGGCCCTCTTTGGTCGCCTTTGGAAACGACAAGGCATCGACTCTTCGACCGCCTTGCTCCCGCGCACCAGGGCTTTCATGGGGACCTGAGAGACCCATCCGCCCAAAGACCGCCCGGCGGGGAGCATCTCATTCCGCCAAGTTGTGCCATTCCTTCAGAGCGCGCCAAGCATCCGCCCATGAGTCCACACGCGCACGTTCACGTTGGTCCTCGCCACGGCTTGCCCACGATGGCAACGGGCGTGCGAGGGTGAAACGGGCACCGTGTGACAGTCTCCCCCACTTGATTCGTGGACGTCCCCGGACACGACGTGCACCCGATGGAGACCCGGTATAGAGGACTCTTCCTCCTTCGCCGAGCTGACAAGCTCCTTCGCCGGGCATGCGCACGGCCCTCTTTGGTCGCCTTTGGAAACGACAAGGCATCGACTCTTCGACCGCCTTGCTCCCGCGCACCAGGGCTTTCATGGGGACCTGAGAGACCCATCCGCCCAAAGACCGCCCGGCGGGGAGCATCTCATTCCGCCCATACGAAACGGCTTGCCCCGCCGGTTGGCTCTGATACCACCTGTCACGGACGATGCTTGCATCTTTCCCATCCTCGTTGGGGCTTTCCCAACCTTAGGGTCATTCATAGGCAACAACTGGTTTCGCCGTGCCACGGCTCATCAGGGGAACGGCATCAGCTCCCAACCAGCGTGTCCCAACGGACAGGCGTTCCACGTTCACTGAACGCCGTTCCCTTCCTTACGAGAAAGGCGAAACCCAAGTTGTGCCATTCCTTCAGAGCGCGCCAAGCATCCGCCCATGAGTCCACACGCGCACGTTCACGTTGGTCCTCGCCACGGCTTGCCCACGATGGCAACGGGCGTGCGAGGGTGAAACGGGCACCGTGTGACAGTCTCCCCCACTTGATTCGTGGACGTCCCCGGACACGACGTGCACCCGATGGAGACCCGGTATAGAGGACTCTTCCTCCTTCGCCGAGCTGACAAGCTCCTTCGCCGGGCATGCGCACGGCCCTCTTTGGTCGCCTTTGGAAACGACAAGGCATCGACTCTTCGACCGCCTTGCTCCCGCGCACCAGGGCTTTCATGGGGACCTGAGAGACCCATCCGCCCAAAGACCGCCCGGCGGGGAGCATCTCATTCCGCCCATACGAAACGGCTTGCCCCGCCGGTTGGCTCTGATACCACCTGTCACGGACGATGCTTGCATCTTTCCCATCCTCGTTGGGGCTTTCCCAACCTTAGGGTCATTCATAGGCAACAACTGGTTTCGCCGTGCCACGGCTCATCAGGGGAACGGCATCAGCTCCCAACCAGCGTGTCCCAACGGACAGGCGTTCCACGTTCACTGAACGCCGTTCCCTTCCTTACGAGAAAGGCGAAACCCAAGTTGTGCCATTCCTTCAGAGCGCGCCAAGCATCCGCCCATGAGTCCACCCTCGCACGCCCGTTGCCATCGTGGGCAAGCCGTGGCGAGGACCAACGTGAACGTGCGCGTGTGGACTCATGGGCGGATGCTTGGCGCGCTCTGAAGGAATGGCACAACTTGGGTTTCGCCTTTCTCGTAAGGAAGGGAACGGCGTTCAGTGAACGTGGAACGCCTGTCCGTTGGGACACGCTGGTTGGGAGCTGATGCCGTTCCCCTGATGAGCCGTGGCACGGCGAAACCAGTTGTTGCCTATGAATGACCCTAAGGTTGGGAAAGCCCCAACGAGGATGGGAAAGATGCAAGCATCGTCCGTGACAGAAAACTTCCTAAGGGATTAGGTGGTGAACGCGCTGAGTTCACGCCTAGGGAGTGAGTTTTCGTCTTGCTTCCAATTGTCCACTGTTGGTGAGGCTTTGGGAGGATATAGAGGCTCAGTAAGAACTTGTCTTTTTGTGTAAGTTCTTTTGTATCTTAACTTTAGATAGTGGATCGTTTACTCTGGGCGTGGCCCCTAGATGTAGGTGTTTATCACCAAACAAGGTAATCATTATTGGCGTATTGTTTTTTAATGTTTGGATATATTCTGTGATACTGTATCATCGTACGTACTTACTTTATCTATTGCGAGATTATGTGTTTGGATATGTGACAATTTCACATACCTTAGTTATGCCCTAATTAAATGTAGCATGTAAATATTCTGATTATTGATCATTTATTTTTTTAGTAATTAAATAATATAATTAAACGTTGTTATTGATGTAACAATTATTAATTTTCACAAATATACTGTAACATGAAAACACAGTAAATAATCTAATACAAACACTTAATTATTACCCAGGCTAAACTCTCAAGTCTCATGTGTGTATGGATTTTATAACCAGATAATCAAATAAAAATTTGCTAAAGAAACAAATTCAAATAAAATAGCAAACATGGATAAGATTCAAGAGATAAAACGCGTGAATATTGATCATGTCCATTCACATAGTCCAAATTACCGCAATAAAAAGAAAAAGAAAAAAAAGAAATGAAAAACAAAAAAAAACTTTCAAATATGTATCGTCTAACTCTTCTTGTTTCAAATTAACAACGGCACATTGTAAATTTGGATCATGATGTTATATATTCTTAGCTAGGTTTATTAGACTTTTGCACCGTGCAGTTCAAATTTTATTACTAATATATTTTTAGGCCACATAATTTGCTTAGTGATTCACGTTATTATTAAATGTACCTGCCACCTAACATTGTTATGATAAATTTTAACTAATTCTGTCTGTATAAACTTGTCGGTAATGGCAGCTGCTTGAATTAATGGATTAAATATTTAAGGGCATGATGGGTTTAGTGATATATTAATAAGGATTATAGCATGTGTGTTGTGGTCCTCGACAGACAAGACTAGTGTGAAGTTAAGGAGGCTGCGCTTTAATTAGTTTGTGGAATTAGGGATTTTTGGTGATGATCCTGATCCGCGGATGCTAATCCAAACTCACATTCTGATCCAAATCGTGTAAATAATACTATTTAATTATACAAATGACATTGTTTATAATGGACATGCATTATTCTATTATATAAATGACACTGTAACATTTTAAAATGTTATAGTGTCATTTTCAATCTTAGTGTCATTTAAAATATTATAGTGTCATTTACAATCTTATAATGTCAATTTTAGGAAGAGTCATTTATATTTCTGAATAATGTCAATTATACACAGTATCATTTACAATGTAATAGTCTCATTTATACGCAGTGTCATTTGTATAACAGAATAGTTTCAATTACAGGTAGTGTCATTTGTATAATCGAATCGTATCACTTACACAATTTAAGTCAGGATACGGATCAAAATTTGGGTACAGGTCAACCTGGGTGTACGGTACATCCAGATGTACCCAATACCACCTCTTTCCATAGACAGCGGCCGGCTAGAATTATTTATTTCATTTATCTTTCTGTAAACAAATTCTTACTTAATAAGAAGCGTATATATTCTACACTAATTAACAAACTCCTGATTTTCAATTTAATTTAAATAAAGTGATTCGTTTTTATCATGTTAGATAGAATATTCGGTTTGAGTACTATTCCAACGGAAAGACTTTACGGTCTAAATTACATTTTATACCCAATCTTTTAGTTGAAGATGTTTTTTATTCGAACTTTCTACGATGCGGACAGCCGAACAATAGAATTTGTGATTTTAGTTAAATTGAAAAATTAATGTGCATGATTTTGAAAAGAGTCGAAAATAATATACATACGTATTCAAAGAGGACTTAAATATGGCAAGATATAAAATGTATGACTTCACTTCAAAGTGATTAGTTGGGCTGTCAGAATGTTTTATCTGGTGCTATATCGTAAAATAATAGTTATAAAAATGGGATATAATGACACATATAAAATAATAGTAAATGAATAGCGCTACTCACAAGCTATTCGAGATTCGGCTCAATTTTTTTTATTTATGAGCTCGATTCAATAGTAAACGAGCCGAGCTCGAGTCTAACAACATTCAACTCGTTAAGCTCGCGAACATATTCGGTTGCAAGTATATATGTTCATGAACCTTCAATCGAATTAGTACACGAGCTTTAAACTAGACGAGTTCGAGCTCGAGTAACATATTAATTAAAAGTTTTTCCTAAACTTTTAACGAATTCAAGGTCGAACATCATATATACAAATATCTAACGAGCCCATCTCGAACCTAAGCTCAAATTCGACATTATCGAGTATCTCACACGAGCCGAAGCCGAGCGAACAATAAGAAAAAAGTTCGAATTGAGCTCGAACACTTGAATATTTAAACGAGTCGAGCTCAAATCCATTAATATTCGGCTCGGCTCGGTTCGACTTGTTTACCACATTAGATCTCATCCCATATTCATTTACAGCCTTTTGATATTATGGTCCCGTGATCAAATGGCACAACTGATTTTTACGAACATGAAAATTTGATATGTGTTATATTTACAAAAAAAATTATGTCATATTTGTACTTAGGCTCGAAGGTTAACGTAATTAATTAATACTAGTGGCATTTGTTCCATAGCCACACACAGGGTTCCATCGCTTTCTACCAATAAAAGTCTAAATAATACCAAGTACAAGGAAGAAAATGTCACAAACTAAAAAGTCGTTTATTCGCTATTAATTCGACCAATAAAATATTGATAGGTTTGGATTTATATTCATGCATCACATCAAATGGCCTGTTGTTTAATTGCTTCAAAAATTAAATTGAGGACTTGAAAAATTGTCCACTACTACTTGAAAATTTGTCCATTGCCACTTCGTGCACGACAACCATACGTATAAATAATCGTCTTTTTTTTTTGATTTGAGGTAGTTGGGGAGGGAGAGCAATGAGGTTTGAACCCGAGACCTCACTGTTCACATACAGGAGATCGCACCGCTTGATGTCTCATTAAAGACATAAATAATCGTCTTATTTTCTATAATTGTATCCGAAAATTATACTCACTCCGTCCTATTGGAGTCCTATTTAATGTATATAACTCCTTACTTTTCGGCATATATACTAAGGAGGACCTAATTTATATATGAATAAAGTAGATGGACTCACTAGCTCAACATAGTGGTTAAGATTATTTTTTTTATTTTTATTTTTTTTCATAGAAACAAAATCATCAATTCTCGTATATATATATTTCTCACTTTTCATAATTGTTGTGTGTTCTAATTCATAACATGTATATCCGTCGACACTCACATGCATGATAATTGATTTTCTTCCGTCCACGATATTGTTTTCACTTTTGTCATTTTTGTACGTCCACAATATTATTTTCATTTCTATTTATAACAATAGGATTCATATAATATTTTATTTCCTTCGACACATTTATAATGAGACCCAAACTCCACCCACATCAATACCGATCAGTTGTTTCACATGTCCATCCACAGTGCCACGTTGGAGTAACTCACGTAAACCGTGTACTCGAGAACACTATAATTCGTCTCTGCATCGTTCAAATAAGTCGTCGTAACGGCGTATCCGCGGGCGTATCGGAAGGCGCCCGTGCCGCCTATCACCGGCAGCTCGCGCGACGCCTCCGTAACCGGATTTCTGCCGGCGATGCTCACCGTGCTCCCGGCGAACTCCCCCGACGTTATGTAGAAGTTCATGCTGATGGCGACGGCCCGGTCTTCGAGGCCGGCGGAGGCGGTGGTCCCCTGCGCCCTCGCGACCTCCGCGCCGGCGATGTCCGGCTCCGCCGTGACGAGGTCGTCGAAGACGTTGACCTGGCCGAAGCTGGTGGGGGAGGTGGCGGTGATGGAGGCGTTAGCGACGCCGTACAAGGTGGCGTTCGCGCCGGCTCGTACGTCGTGGACGTAGAAATGGAGCTGTGTTATGTTCTCGCTTCCTCTCACGATGGTACGGACCCATGCTTTACCGGCGGAGGCGGCGGTGGCGGTGGCGTCGGGGAATTTTCTTGCGTGTGTGGGAGAAGGGGTGGCGATGAGGAGGCAGGAGAGTATCAAGAGAAGACTACCTATGGTTTGATTCTTCATCTTATAAGTTTCCTTTTTTGGGAAGGTTTTCTCTTGAAGATTGGAGTGAGAGTTAATTTGGAGGTGTTGAAGAAGGATGATTGTATGCATGTATATATATCTTTTGTTTTACTATGTCACGTATCTTTTGTATATATATATCATAAAGTACTAGGTCAAACTTCAAAGAGGAAATTTAGAAGTAGTTGGTAGTTTCATTTTTGTACGCTTTGGCTTTTGACAGGTTGGATTAGATAACATTCAACATCATTAACTAGTACGAAATTTTTGTAACTAGATTTTTCGTATCGGATGAGATCATCTATTCTACCATTTAGTGTGTCTCACTGTGTTCAATTTTTAAATTATTATAATTTTTAATTTATTATATTTTAATACCATAAAAAAGATAATTAACAAAGGTTTATAATTATTATAAATTAATAGGTTAATTAATTTAAAGTTAGGAAACACTCCTCTCCTCCAAATAACATCCTACGATGAATGAGCACGAGTTTTAAGACGAAATGTAAAAAGTAAGGTACTAGTAAATAAGGCATTATTAGTGGTGTGTGTAGTCCAAAATTAGAAAGAGAAGTTTTTTGGGACGGACCAAAAAGAAAAGTTATGAAGTTATTTGAGGGATGGAGGGAATATATTTTTTTAATTTTCATTTTTAGTTATAACTATTAATTAGAGTTTATTATATAATAATATTTTTTATTCTTATAAAGTCATTATAAAACAGAGAGATTAAGAGTGAAACACACTAAATTAGTATGTTATGTACTTCCTGGGTTATATTATTAGTGACTTACTTTCCACTTAAGGCTATTTCATTATAGGTGTCTCATTCTATAAAATGACAAAAATTAATTCTTAAAAATACGTGGATTCTATACTTTTTAATCAATTTACACATTATTTTTAATTTTCGTGTTCAAAAGTAATGAGTCATTGATAATAGGACGAATGAGAATATTTCATTTAATTCAATTCATTATGATTATGCTTCCATGTACCATATAATATTAATAAAATATAACTTTGAAATATAATTTTAAAAAAATTGGTACATGTGCACTAATTCGATAGAGGACGCAGCATCAATAATCATAGGACTTATATTTAACAGTACGTAAGGATAAGCATGAAAGTTAGGTTTATATATAGTTTAGAAAAGTTAAGTTTGATCACAACCAGCTAATCCGTCCAATTAATCAGTAGATAATTTATACGAAGATATTTCTCTATATCCAATCTATAATATTTCTACGAAAGTTTTGGCGAAATTGGGAACAAAATTGTTGAAAAATATAAATAAAATAATGAGATCAAAAGGCGCCGCCCTATAATTAATATTCGTTTGGAAACTACACGGAACGGGGGCTTTGGTAGTTAGGTTAGAACGATCGAATAATATTTTAGACGAGACGAGGGCTAGTTGTCAAAACAGATCCGATCACCTACCCACCGTGGGCAAACATAATGTGTCCACCACTGATGTGGCAATTGTAATTAGAGTAAGATAATTATAATTAGAGTAAGATTTATTAATTCTCCTTCCTAATTAACATTGCCACATCAGTGGTGGGCACGTTATGTTTGCCCACGGTGGGTAGGTGATCGGTTCTGGTTGTCAAAAAATTCATTAATTTTTAGATTTAAATTTTAGAGACGTTTCATATAATATAATAGCGATCTTGAAAAATATGGAACAAAATTTTACGACGGCTTGTGTGATTTTTTTTTTTTTTTTTTCTCACATTGGTAGGAAATCCGGCTTAAATCTTGATAAGAATAAGAGTTATTAGTATGTAAATACACAAATTTTTACTTAATTCATAAATTACATGTGAATTTTAATTTTGGTACAATAATACTTAAAGTTTCAATTTGTTAAGAATTTATCTCGAAACTAAAATTTAAAGAATGCGGTGTATAAAAAACTAGCTAGTATTTCTTTTTTACACTGTTTTAGTGTTTCAGCTTGTTTCTTCAAAAAAAAATCGAAATTATGGATTTTAGTTTGATTGATTTTGAAATGGATTTAAATTTTAGGATAATATATAATTTCGTGATAAAATGATTAATAAATTTAAAATTTATGTATTAACATACCAAAATTACTTAAAGATCGAGTACAATTCTTGAGTTGGTTAAAAGTTTATATATTTACATGTCAGTATCTCTATAAAAATTAATTATCCATTTGACACTATTTCGTGTCTTCGGGAAGAGGGCATGTTTATTTTGTTTATAAATAGAATTTTTTTAAAAGTGTCTAAATTTTATAACTTTGACCCTTTAGATTATAATTTCTTTAACATAATGATGCTGCGATATTTTTCTAAATGAGAATGAGATCGTATCATTAATAAAACAGAGAAAATGTACAAAAATTCCTAGCTAGAGGTCCTAACTTCTACGTAACAAAAAGTCGAGTATACACAACAAGAGACAAACCTTTTGATAATACTATTAGCTTTTGTGGAGAGAAACACTAAACAAAGAAAAAAAAGTAAAAGAATAAAAATGAATAAATTAATAAAACAAAATTTTCAACAACAATTTTCAAAACAATCTGTAACGTATCTCCAAATTCTACGAAAACTTCCCAATCATAACTCATTATTTAAAATAAAATTAATATGGTACTTGTCTGATAACATAATATGAACAATATAGAATTTTTTATATGCATAAAATTAATTCATAAATTAATTATCAATATGAAGAATAATATTGAAAGATAAATTACAATCCATCCACCAAATTAATACTCATATTTCCTTTTTTGTCAACCCACTAAATTAGTATCCATTTCATTTTTTTGATAAGTGTATTCACTCCTAATAAAAGTGAAACTCTTATTCCACTCACAGACACGCATTTTCAATTTCTTAAAACTTGCGTCGTCCTCAAATGAGTACTCATTTGATGGACGAAGGGAGCACTAAATACTAGGAGACTAAAATTAAGGGGTAAAATGTGTGACCCACATACTTAATGTTATTTTTAGTTAATCTTAAATCATTATTAATATAAAGATCTAATTAGCGTAATTTTGTGAGTGAAATACATGAATTTAAATTTAATAGTTGTTTTCTCAATAATAATATCCACAATGATAAATAGGGATATCAATTCAATCCAAAATTCATTGCGATCGAGCCTAAATAGACTGACAATACGAGAGGGTCAAAGCTGAAAATTTTTAACCCACTAAAAATTCTAGTCCGAATGACTCTTAACCAAATAGCCAGACAATTTGACATGGTTGGCTTGAAAATAGCCAGTCCTATATAAAAAATTTCTTGTTATTTGATTTTCAAGTTTTTAAATTTTTTTGTTCAATATATTTTTCGTCTAATACTCCCTCCTATTCATTTTACAAGTCATTTTACACTTTTCAATTCTTTCCATTTTATAATTGATTATCATTAATATGGTAATTATTCAAACTAAATTGATTTCTAAATTATCATTAATTAAGGTTAATTATGGTATTTTTATAATTAATTAAGGTTAATTATGGTAATTTAGATTTTTTGTTTTTTTGATAAATTAACCGTATTAAATAAAAAAAAATTGAAGGCCACGTGACAGGGACTCGAACCAAGACTTTTGGCCTCAAACATTAACCATTTACCGCTTGGTCACACACACAATTAGGGTAATTTCTTATTTATTAATATGTGTCCAAGCTCAAAAAAGACTTATAATTTAAATAGGAGGGAGTACTTAATTAAAATAAAACATTTATATGTAAAAATTAGAAAATGATACTTATTTAAGAAAAATATGCACATCTTTATTATTATATAAGTCGATGTTGAAATATCATTTATTCATATATGTATTTGTTTGATACAAATATATAGAATTGCGAAGAGAAATATAGTTATATCTTTTTATAAACTCTCGATCGAGCCCAACTAGCCCCATTTGGTTAGCCCGAAATCCAAATTTGAAAATTTAGGATTAGGGTTTAGTATTTATAACCTGAATATTTTTTAGCTTGAAAAAGCCTAAAACTGAATAGTTCACAATTGTTCCAAAACTCGGTGGGTTGGTTCGATTAAAATCCCAATCGACAAATAACAAACATGAATATTTTCTTAATTAAAAAACCTCTAATTAGTTAATTAAAGATCTCATGATTCGGAACGACGCAGGACAATTATTAAGGATTCTTTTGGTATGGTGATTAAGCTGTATAATATTCACATGTAACTCAAATATCGGTACAAAACACAACATGAAAGTCCGACAAATATTATACAGATTCAGATACCACCTAATAAGGTGGTGTGCACAATTAATACAAATTATAATTATATTCATAATTAACTTTATTTATATAATCTTAATACATTATATTAAACAAAATATTATATTTTATATATATTTTAACACATGCTATCAAATATAACATTAATATGACTTACAATAAAAAACATTTCAATCAAATATATCACATCTTATACGACAATACCAAACGAGCCCTAATGAGCATGATTTATTATTCTATTGAAGATCAGTAGAGACATTATTAGTCAACACAGTCTCTATATCTCCCATCCAAACTATATTACCCCACGCATGTTATGTCACATTACGTATATAATGACATCATCAATATACACACGCACTCATCCGATCGTGCTTGTCACGTAAATCGAGTATTCGAGCACCGTGCGATTGGCCACCGCATCGTTCAAATAAGTGGTGGTGAGAGCGTATCCACGGGCAAATCGGAAAATGCCGGTGCCACCGACCACCGGCAGCTCACGTTGTTTGTCTCCGAGCTGGTTCCTTCCGACGATGGTGATCGTGCTGCCGTTGTACTTCCCCGACGTGAAGACGAAGTTTAAGGACAAGGAAATAGCCCTAACCCGCATGTCAGCGGAGGCCGTGAGCCCCTGCACTCTGCCGATTTCCTCGGAGTCGAGCTCCGGCGCCGCCGTCAGCTTGTCGTCCAAGACGTTGACTTCGGCGAACCTCGTCAAAGAGCCGGGCGAGGCGACCGCGGAGCTAGCGACGTTGAACGCGGTGGTGTTCGGACCGCTTCGTACGTCTTGAACGTAGAAATGGAGTTTGGCAATGTTTTCCCGTCCTTTGCAGATGTTTTCGAACCACGAATTTTTGGTGCCGTTGTCGGGGATTTGTTTGTCAGCATGTGCTGTAGGGGTGGATATGAAAATGCATGAAAATGTCAAGAAAATTAGAGATGTTTTTAGCTTCTCCATTGTTTTGATTTATTTTGTGATGATGGGAATTTGAGAAGTAGTGCAATTTTGATGTGAATATATATAGATGAAAATTTTCTATTTGTGTACGTTTTACATTAGATATCTCAACATGGGTGCTGGTTTTTTACGATCGAGGAGGAATTCGGTTCACGGATTTGATTTAATAAGATCAAACTTAATCTGTAATTAATAATCCCAAGTTTCACGGTTATACTTGTTACTCCCTTCGTCTCCCATAAATATGTATAATTGTTTTCAACACGAGTTTTAATAAAGAAATTATTAATTAAAGTATCGATAATGGATAAATAGTCTCGCATTAAGAATATTGTTAATTAAGTAGATTATGGATAAATAAGTGCACATTATAAGGATAAAATTGTCTAAATTAAGTGACGTTGTGTTCAAAAATAGGATGTATGTATAAATTTGGGGGGACGAACAAAAAATTAAAAGATATGCATAAATATGGAGACGGATGAAACACTAGTATAAAATTTCTAACAAGTTGTTGCAGCTAGCTGACCTATATGCGCAAGTATATATTAAACATCAATATTAATTTTACGGATAATCCGTATGAGTACTTAATTTGATTAGTATACTATTGACGTCCTATTAACGTTTGTATGTTGCTTGATCTATTTAGTTAGTGCACATGCACTCACATGCATGTTAATTTAGGTTTCTTTAATTTTTTTTTCAAGTATAACATTTATATTTATGAATATCTATTATCAGCGAAAGTCAATTAATATTATAAGCTTTATTACGAAAATTTATAAATCCATTCAAGAATTTTCAAACGATGTGATTCATATGTGTAAAGAATAAGATTGATGGTTCAATTTTCAGATAAAATTCTATTATTTGAGTATCGATCTCATACATATTTTTTTTTAATATGCATACATAGAAATTAATGATGTTGAAATCCGATCTTCATCTAATTTAACTTGTGAAAAACCAAATGTTCAAAATGATTCTACCTACATGATCGTCCTCACATGCTTTTAATAAAAAAGAGTAGTTATAGTATCAGATAAATGGTGCCTCTCATCAAAATAAGAAATTACCCCCAATAATTTGGAAAGAAGGTGAATCTATATTATGTATTCTTCTTTTTCTATAAATACAAATATATTTATTTTTCGCAACTCATATATTTATACAGTAAATTTATACGTGTTCTATATATAATTCATACATTTTAGTTGTGTATATTTCATATTTTAAAAGTTGTTTATACTTCTTTTATTATATATACATTATGTTTATGCATAAGAAATAGTACATATATATTATTTGAACCGATGAATCATACAAAATCATTGTAGATTTCAACTCAAATATTACAATTGGTGCGATGCGTGGGAAATAAGATTACTATTATTTGGTCCAAGTATATAACTTCTTTGTAAAGAAATAGATTGATCCCAATTCCCAAGTCAATAGATGCATTTAACTTGCGTTATCAAGTGGTCAGAATGAACCACGAAATATCTTCAAAATATACAATATGACAGATCATAAAAACACTCCAATAAATTAAATAATTAATACATCTTCGTACGATATGGACTCCAACATATCGGACAATCCAAGAAACAAACAAATAAAGATGCAAGTATAGCAGATAATAATCTCCTCTCTAAAAAACTTATTTTCACTCAAAAACAAGATAACAACATCGAAACATTAATCTAACACTATTTAATTGTATTTTAGTTTTTTAATATATTGATTTATGTCCTATCATTTTTCGATTTTTTCTAAAAATATTCCGCCCTAAGCAAGGAAGTACCCGTCTTTTCAAAAAACTCTCCGAAGAAAATCTCAACACCTGAAAAATGACGTGTCTCGCCAGATCTACATACAACATATACGTTTCCTTTCCTTGTTTAAATTTATACACATTTTCGCTTCAAAAGGCTAGGTGCAGCAAAATATACTTTAGGATATTAGAAAACCAATCAAAAAGGTAGCACATGGATCAATAGCGCTAAGCTACAACTGTTGCTACTGAAGGATCTAGAATACCACTCACTTCGTCCCCCAAACATCTTTTTAAGAGAAGATGACACGGGTTTTCATAAAAGTTACGTGTATTTGATAAATGGAGAATGATTATCACAAAAAATGAAATTGTAAAATTAATAATTAATGAAATTATTTTCAAAAATATGTTAGAAATATATTTTAAGGATGAATCAAAATAAAAATAGAGGAAGATGTTTGAGTGAATCATCTTTCACATGTCTTTAGACAGCCGTGGCCGTGGCATCAATTTTGTATCGATATTACCATATACGATTTTCATTGATAATAAATTTCATAATTATGTTCTTTATATTATCCGACAATAATTTACGTCCCTACCTAAACTCACATGTCATGCTTCACCGTCACGTGAACTCAGAAAAAAAAATATTATTAAACTAAATCTGTCCAAAAGTTACAGATCAATATAATTCATTATTAATTTAGGTGAAGATACAAAAAATAAAATAACGCAAACATTCCTTTTTAATTCTCTGATCTATCTACACTTAGCCGCCCTCTTTGAATAATTAATTGGTTCCTTACTATAAACTTGACCAATGTTTTTCTACTCATATACTACTTCATCCATATCTGTTGTCGATAATCTTAAATTTTTCCGATTATTTCTTCAATGGCAAAAGTTATATCTTTGATGTTTCTCTCTCTCCTCATATCCATGCTAAGTGCTATTCATGCCGAAAATTCCGGCAATTCATTGCCATTTTTGAAAACCAAAGTCATCGGAGCACACCTAAAGCTGACGCAGCTGCACTTCTACGTCCAAGACATCGCCGGTGGGGCGAACCACACGGTGTACGAGGTTGCCCAGGCCTCGATAACCGCGAACTCCGCCTCGAGATTCGGTCAGGTCAAGGTGATGGACCACCTGATCACGGCCGAGCCTGACCAGGGGTCGGCCGTGGTCGGGCGAGTGCAGGGGCTCATAACCTCCTCGGATTTGGGGGTTATGGGCTTCGCCACCAACCTCAACTTCTACTTCACCGTGGGAAAGTATAACGGGAGCACCATCAGCATCGTGGGGCGGAATGAGATCGGTCAGGCGATGCGGGAGCTGCCCGTGGTCGGTGGGACCGGCCTCTTCCGCTTCGCCACCGGGTATTCTGTAAGCTCGACTTACTCTTACGATGCGGCGACTAGCCATACGGTTATCGAGTACACGTTTTATGTGAAATCGGCTAGCGCGAGGTTGAAGAATATTGAACAAGAGCTTGTGTAATTGCTTTATTTTCTTTTGTTTTGTCTTGTCTTGTTACGGTAATAAAATGCTATATTGTGGCGGTTTCAAACGTGACATATAATGAGTTTAATTTGTTTATATCGGTACATTTTGTTTTATGTTCGATCCAACAATTGCAATTGGACTAAAACGAATTAGACGATGAAGCATTATACTATTTTATTACCGAGTGACCTAATTAAAGCTACTGTTTGGGAGGAGACGCACCAATTAAATATCCTTAATTTACAAGGGAAAAAAAGCCTTAATTCAATCTTAACCCACTAAAAAAACGTGTAAATAGCGGCGACAATTACCGGCGGCGATTTTGCCGTCGGTAATTACCGGCGGCACGGCGGCGGCATTTCAGGTGACCCGCTCTTTCGCAATCACCGGCCAATTACCGACGGCAAAATCGCCGCCGGTAATTAGCGACGGCGACGCCGTCCGGTAATTTTAGTATACGCAATAAATGTTTAATTTTATACAATTACCGACGGCGTTTTGCGGTCGCTAATTAGCGACGGTAATTGCCGTCGGTAATGAACTAAATATAATTCACGCGTAACCCTTCTTTTTTCAGTTTTGCGCCGCACACACACCGAACCACCCCCTCCCCCCCCCGCTTCCCCCTGCTGCTTCTTCCGGTCTCCACCCGCCGCCGACCGCCGCCGCCGCCGACCACCGCCGCCATGCCCAGGTAACTCTCTCCCTCTCTCTCTCTAGATCTATATATCTCATTTTAATTATATATATAATTATTTAATTTTCACTTAAATTCTTCCTTGTAGTTCGACGACCTCGTTTCGCCGCCTTCTTCACGACACCCCGCCGGTAATTAATTAGCGACGGCATTTGCCTTCGGTAATATCCTGGCCAACTCCGGCGATGCGCCACCGGACGGCGGTGGACATTACCCACGGCGTTAATGCCGCCGCTAATTAGCGGCGGCAACTGCCGTCGGTAATATTCCGGCAATTCTCCACCGATCAACGTCGGTAAATGCCGGCGGCTGTGCCGTAATTGCCTGCGGCGGCCGATCGCCGTCGGTAATGTCGTTACCGACGAGCCCATTAGTGGCGGCACGTTGCCAACGGCGCCGCCGCCGGTAGCATATTTTACCGGCGGCCGTTCTTTATTACCGACGGCATTCTGCCGTCGGTAATCCTTGGATTTTTTGTAGTGACCATTTATTCATACAATGGTGGAATTATTTTTCCA
The DNA here is from genome assembly GCF_028751815.1 of Salvia miltiorrhiza. NCBI lineage: Eukaryota > Viridiplantae > Streptophyta > Magnoliopsida > Lamiales > Lamiaceae > Salvia > Salvia miltiorrhiza. The sequence continues at coordinate 70,300,397 of NC_080387.1, forward strand.
TTACATAAGAATTATCACCAATTTCATTAAAATATGTGTTCATAAAAAATATCATACTTTTAGTGGATGGAGTGAGTAAATTAAATTAATTAAAATATGTGTTCATATAAAATTAAAAACTGAAAATCGAGAAGACAAAAAAAAGAAGCTAATTAACAACTAACCAACCCCAATAACCAAAAGCTATCTACAGGTTAATTTAAATATAGAACATAATTAACGTAAAAATATATTAAAATAAAATAATGAAATTACAGGCTTGATAGCAAAAGGTATGTTTTATATTTTATTTTCTTATTCAATATGAATACATTTACGCTCTCCAAATAAAGGCACTTGTTTAGTCCGAAAGCACAAAAATGTAACAGAATCTTCTGAAACTAACGGAAAATCATGCGATTGTGGAGCTAAAAGTGTTGAATATAATTTTTTTAGGGGCAAAAGTGTGATATAATTTCTTGGATAGGACCAAAGTGCAGTTTTCCCTTGAGCTGCTTGTTAATTAGGTAAAGGAAGAAGGGTTGGTGGATTGATTGTATCTCAAAAGAAGAAGAAGGGTAGGCGGATGAATGTGACAATCTGTTTAGAGTTGATTTATCAAACTAATATTTTTGGCTGTAGTGGTCAGTTGATTAGTGGAGTATTATTCATCAAAAGAATAGGTAGGCACGTGATAAACTCAATAAAAACTGTGTATAGGGCATTTGAATTCTTTTATTCTTAAAAAAAAAAATCATCTTTTATATTTTAATTTGGTTTTTTATAATCATTAATAGAGTTTATATATAGGTTAATTTTTAGTATTAAATTTTAATACTTTTGGTTAATAGTTCATTATTAAGTTTGACTAATCTGCATATGGAGTATATATGTTTTTCAACTTTAACTATTAATAATAAATATTACTTCCTCTGTCGCACTCCAATAGGTTCGTTTTTCTTTTGAATAAATATATTTTTAATTATGTTTAATTATTTTTTATTTTTTAATTAACTTATTTTTGTGTTTTTGTTTTTCATAATATCAAATTTTATAATTGTGAATTCTTTTTAATTTTTTTTATAATTTTCAATTCAAATATATTTAATTAAAATTAATTTTTCATTATTTATAAGTATAATAATTGAATTAGTAATAATTTTATATAAATATAAAAATTTAAAATATTTTCCCGCGGGATGCATATGCTAGTTTTTATTTAAAGTAGGGATCGCATTTTTTAAATCTTGCTTGTTTTGATTCTTTTGAATGATATCAAAATATATACCTAGTCCAAAGGAAAAATTCTTGGCCGAAATTTCATACGATCTGCCTGAACCTTTTATTACACCAAATTAGTAAACGAAGCATAAATGATATATAAATTTCTTAACTCTTCTTCATATATACCTTAAAGCAAACGAACTCTAAAGAACAAAAACTAGAGTTTATTCCTTCAATTCTCGATTACGTTTTCCCGGTATTCTACCGAGTTTATACGAAGAAATCTGTCTTCATACATATATCTACATGTATGTATGTGTATCAGTGTATATACAAGCAAAATCGAGAAGGAAATTAGGATAAAACTGTTTCCCATATCATGCAATATTCTCTACTAATTGGAAAAATAAAGGAATATGATTAGAATGATATATAAATTTCTTAACTCTTCTTCATATATACCTTAAAGCAAACGAACTCTAAAGAACAAAAACTAGAGTTTATTCCTTCAATTCTCGATTACGTTTTCCCGGTATTCTACCGAGTTTATACGAAGAAATCTGTCTTCATACATATATCTACATGTATGTATGTGTATCAGTGTATATACAAGCAAAATCGAGAAGGAAATTAGGATAAAACTGTTTCCCATATCATGCAATATTCTCTACTAATTGGAAAAATAAAGGAATATGATTAGAATGAAAGTTGTCTCTTTTGACTATGCTACTTTTAAAATGAAATTATATGTCAAATAATGAAAAGCGTATTAGATCAAACTAAGACAACTTCTACTTTTGTTTCATTTTTCAATTAAAGTTTATGCGAGTCAACTAACCTACCTCAATTGTTGTGTGTTAATATATAGAAATCTAATACGTAACACTAATTATAATATCTAACAACTAGCTTTGTTAACTTGTGAACGTGGCAAATTAATTAGTCAACATTTAATTTACTAGCTGAATTCAAAATTTCCACTTGATAAAAACCTTGTAACATGGGAATAATTAGTCAATATTCAATAGCTTAACTAGAAATTAATTTACACTATACTTGATCAATTCTTGCTATTGCTTAAGAATCAATCTATCTCTATATATAGTCACCCTTCTTCAACACTTCCAATACAATCTTCCTTCAAGAAATCCCCCATTAGGGTTTTGCTAAACTCAAATCCAAAACAAACTAGCTAGAGAGAGAGAGAGACCTCTAACTACTAGGGTTTTGCTCAACTCCAATCTAAAAAAAGAAGCTATCATTGAGAGAGGGAAGATGAAGAATCCAACAATAGTTCTTCTATTGATAATTTGTGGCATGTTATTCTCCTCCGCGGCCGCGGGCCCCACCGGAACATGGTCCAACACCGTCCGCCGAGGAAGGAAGCAGACAACGACGCTTCATTTCTACGTGCATGACGTCCGAGGTGGTCCGAACGCCACCTTGTTCGCCGTCGCTAGCGCTCCCATCACCGCGAATTCTCCGACGAGGTTCGGCCAAATCAATGTCTTCGACGACCTCGCCACGGCTCAGCCGGACATCAACTCGCCGGAGGTGGCTAGGGTGCAAGGAACCACCACCTCCGCGGACCTCCGGGTTCGGGCGATCGCCATGAACGTCAATTTCTTCATAACGGCGGGAGAGTTCAACGGCAGCGCCGTCAGCGTCATTGGCCGGAATGCGGTGACGGAGGATGAACGCGAGCTGTCGGTGGCCGGCGGCACCAAGGCTTTCAGGAATGCTCGTGGATATGCGATCACCAAGTCTTATTCCAATGATCCGGCCACGAATTATAGTGTCATTGAATACACGATTTATGTGACAACTAGAGTTTGATTCCAACATTTGAAGTATTGGTTCTTTGTATATTGATGATGTTATTTTATTTTTTATGTATTTTTGATATTTATGTTTAAGTAAACGATGTATTTTTTAATTTGTTGAAGAATGTCGTTACTAATGATTCGTAGTCAACGTTTTTTTCCCGAAGCTGTGACATTTTTCCTTGTACTTTATTTGGGCATTTGCATAATCTATTTCATTTTATTTTCCCAATGTACATGTTATATTTGGGCTTATAGAATCTATTATTTCTTTTTATTTTGCTTGGGTGTATGCACGATCCAAACCAGTCTAATTAATGAATTTGATAATATTCATTTTAATTAAAAATATAACTTTAACATAATCAACCGTACTTATCAATTATTAACTCAAAATACTAGAAAATTAATTAACCAACAATGGCTTGGGTTAATTAGGCTAGTGAGCTCGAATCTTGGCATGATGATATTCTGGGCTTTAAATTAACAGGCCTATTGGACTGTCCCAAAATAGAAAAGAATGATCAATTTTTATTTTTGGAATTTAAATCTTTCTCCATTTAGTGTTTTTGGGAGTGGATGAAATTAAGCAATAATATTTATGTTTTCCATCAACTCAATTAATTATAAATATTAGCATAAGTATATAATATAAACATTTATCCGTCCCTCCCATATAGTCTATTGTTTTTTAAGATTGTCTTTATTAAGTATATTTTACTTTCAACTACAATAAATATACCATGTAATGACTTAAATTAAATATGGGGCTACTTTTATATATAAGACGAAGTCAAATAGAAAAGCCGCCTAGACCTGATCAACACAACAAATTATCATTGATGATAAAGTCCTCGTATGGGATCACCCGTTCAACATTCTCTTTCGCCTCTCTATTAATATTACTATATATTTTATAATAATTTATTTAAAAATATTACTATTATATAATAAATTTTAATTAATAGTATAATTTAGACTCTTAATTACGAGAATGGAAAGGTACTCCTGCATTCCTCATAAGAAATGATACTTTTAATATAACCCTAACAAAAGTTCTTAATTCAAAAATATTGTAAGAAAAAAAAATTATAAATGCTAATTGGATCATCGAACGCTAAGTAAATATTTTATAATTATACTAAAATATACACACTCCATCTCAACAAGTATGACACATTTGTTATCGACACGAATATATATAAAAGAGAGAACGATCATAGTATAAAGATGTATTAGTTATATTTAATATAGAATAAAATGATTTCCAAAAATCAATGTCAAGATTAATGGAACAATTCAAATATATATATATATATATATATATATATATATATATATATATGCTAAGTTTAATAGAACAGAGGGAGTATTATTAATTAAAATGAACAAAACAATGATTAAAAACAATTAAAAAAAAGTAATTAAAAATGTGTTACGACATGAGACACCAAGTGGGATAGAGAATGTGTGTATTACGTTGTATTAATACTTGATACTAGGGCTCATTTAGTTTTCAGTAAAGGATTATGTAGGATAATTTGTAACCAGGATATTTAGCGTGGATAATGACAGATTATTAATACTGAGTTGATGTTTGCTATAATGGCTAAATACATAATATCCTGGTTTAAGTTAATCATAGGGGGGAGGTGGTATTATTAATTCTAAGAAATCTGGATTATAATAATACTGGGTCGTGGGATTAAACCGGGTCATCCGCATTATTACTAAATAATATCAAACACTAGAGTGATTTGTACTAAATTAGCTAATACAGTGTATTAGCCAATATCAAACACGTAAATGTCTCAAGTTCAAATTCACCGTCATTTATGTTGTACAATATTTAAAGTTGTTTATTTATTTTTAAAATATAAGGAAAACGGAAGATCCTATACGTGAAGCGAAAAATAATTTTTCAACGTGTATCAAGATAGAAGTAGGAATAATTATTCTAACAGACGAAATGTCCACTAATATTAATTAAGTTCATCTAATTTTCAATCAATCCATCCATCTATTTAAACCCCTTTGATCATCTCAAAAATATATCCCCTCCTTCAACACCTTCGCCATTAGGGTTTTGCTCAACTCAAATTTCCCAACAAAAAAGAAAAAGAAAGATGAAGAACCCAACAATTGGAATTCTCTTAACAATAACCTGCCTGCTCATCGCCACCGCCACCGCCACCGCCGCCGCGGCCAACGAAACCGCATGGCTCCAAACCTTCTGCCGAGGAAACAAATTCACAACCAAGCTTCATTTCTACGTTCACGACATACGAGCCGGCCCTAACGCCACCTTGTTTACCGTCGCTAACGCCTCCATCACCGCCGCTTCCCCCACCGGCTTCGGCCGCGTCAACGTCTTCGACGACCGCATCACGGTGTCGCCGGACATCGCCTCCGAGGAGGTGGGCAGAGCGCAGGGGACCACCGCTTCTGTGGACCTCGCTGTCACGGCATTCTCCATGAATCTCAACTTCTTCTTGACGTCGGGAAAGTTCAACGGCAGCACCGTCACTGTTGTCGGCCGGAACCAGTTCGCCGACGCACAGCGGGAGCTGTCCGTCGCCGGCGGCGCCGGGGCTTTCCGGGAAGCTCGCGGATATGCGATTACTAGCAGTTACTCTTTTGAGGCCGCCACGAATTACAGCGTGATCGAATACACGGTTTATGTGAAGACTTCTAGAAAATGTTCTTGATTATCATGCAAACATTGCGTGCATGTTGTTGATATCATTTTATTTTCGTTTTTTGTGCTTGTCGATGAATTTAATTATGTTTGAATAAATGGGTGATTGCAATTTAAATAAATGAAATTTTGTCGATTTTGTACGTGAAATAAAATTTAAGCCTATAAATGAATGAACTTTCAGTTGTTTTAATTTAACGAACAATTGTCTCTTACCTCTAAATTAAAAAGGCTAAGGCAAACGCTTGGAATGTCTACATATTTTTAATGACTGTATTAAACGATGTGGATGTCTATAAATTGACCATGTGAAGATTTATGATAAAAAGTTCGTATATTAATTTGGAGTCAGAATTGGCAACTATATGTAAAATGAAAATTGAGTAATATTGATGCATTTAGTTAGGCGAATTTGAATAAATTATGTGCCACACATGATATTTATTAAGAAGAAAAAAAAAGTCTCCCGTGGTGGAAATAATGGTGGTGCATGCACATGAAGGTTTTTTCAAGTCGACATTTTATCCTTTTCCTCCTCCATTTTTTTTTTTATTAGGAAAAGAACTTATTATTAAGACCTCTTGGTACCAGAAATACCAATACCATTGTTACATAAAGAGAGACAAAATGTCTCCTGAGTACCAGGAGGAAGAACAGGGTTCAACTTCAAGTAAATTAAACAGCTTATTCTTGCTTCTCATTCGTGCTTTAATCTCGTTTATCACTTTTCCTCCTCCATTTGTTCCCAAGAACGGATTTATACAGCTTTTAATACATCCTAAACAATAAACATATTTCTCAAAAAAAAATCTAAACATGAGAGACTGCATAGATCAATTAAAGAGCAATCACAAAAACGTCCTAAACATGTGCACTCAGGGTTTATATAAACCCTATAGAATAACTCCTAAAAAGAGTCCCACAAGAAAAAGAAAATATTAATTGTTAATTATGTTGGCCCAATATCCCAAGCCCATTTAATTTCCTACACCTTAATTGTAACACCCTAAATATAAACTTTGATCTAATTAAATATCATATAGTATTTTCGTAAAATATTGAAAACTCAAATAATCTAATTTCAAAACCCTGTAGAGAACCTAATAATCGAAGGTAAAACGACCAAATATCATTTTTAGAAAAATACCATACACACTAGACTGAAAACATAACACTAATTTATCAAAGTACCTAACATTATATAAGAAAGTCAAATATGATTCACTAGAAATTCTTAAACTTTACCATCAAAATAAACTTACTTCAAATCCTAAATTTTTCTTAACCAACAAAGAGTCTTTAATAATACTATAGAAAGCATGATTAAAATATCCTAAGCACCACACACATCCATCACGCATCTCCCTGCTCCTCGCCTGAAAAGGTTTTAAACAAATTGGGGTGAGTATTTTAAATATACTCAGTGAGGGGGAATTCATAACTAGCTTTTACTTTGTCCAAACGTGAAACATAGCATATGAAATATAAAATCATAACTTCAACCATAAACCAACAACTTGCTCAATTAACAAGAGAGGAAATATGGGACATAACTTCAACCACATTTCAATACAACACTTAAGGAAGTATGAACACATGGGACATATCACTTCAACTGTGCACAGGAACATAAACTTAGCATATTGCTATATGCTCACATCATAATCTCATTCATAAATCATATCATATGTAAACACGTTGGACATAAAATAACTTTCTCAATAAATAACTTAAAACATTTTCTTGCGGAATTTAAACTTGAAATAAAGGAATTTTCTTTATTTTTACCCACCTCAAATCCTTGGTAGTAACCTTGATTAATGCTTAACTCGGGGATAGAGATCCTAATTGCGCCACACCTAATCACATAAATATAAATACCTCAATATAGGCCTATCTAAAATAATATATTGACATCAATAATGTCTAACGAATTACCTCTGACCTCTATGAATTAATACGCTACATGAGAATTTACAGAAATTTAAAATAGTTTTTATGAACTAAGAATTTAACTAGAAGAATAAATCACTTCAGAAATTGAAATAAATTTAACAAATAAAATAATAGGACTAATAAATTTTCCAAATCATATACTCTATCTAACAGTATACACGCCAACTACATATATATACATGCATAATGGTTTACACCAATGAAATTTTACTCAAAAACCAACCTCAAATTTATCAAAATAATTAACTAATTATATATGGAATCCCAACACTCTAATACATATATAATCTGATTCTACTCCAAATGAAAACTGGTCCACCCACCATTAGTAAAACTTACGAACTTCAAAATTAAAAATTGAGCAATCATAAATAAAGAAAAATAAATAAACTTAAAGACTTATTCAAGGATTTAACTAGGAAACAAGAGCATTTATGTGAAATTTTGATTTTCTTGAAAAGCTATTCCATCAACTATAAAAAAAAATAGATTACCGAGTTTTGACTGTAATCTCAAAAGACCCAAAGAGATAAACTTAAATGAATTCACAAAGATTTTACCAAATAACGCAAACTTATCTCGACAGCCGTAATTGAGAAACAAAAACAGACCAACATTCACAAATTTCAAATTCAATTCTGTACTCGGTGAGTTCATACTCTAAATTCAAATTATAATTCAATACTACAAATAAAATTAAAATCATACCAAATTTGAGAAAAACTCACAAATTAAATAAAATTAGAATATAATCTTACAAGAATTCTTGATTTCTTGGCAGCAACTAAAACTTGAATACTTGAAGAACTTTAACAGAGAAGGATTTCAGAGTTTTTTGAATGGTTGTGAAACGAAAGGAGAAAATAGCAGAATATAAAGTTGGAGAATGAGAATTTTCAGATGATCAGTTTGTGAAAACCGTCTGTGCAAGTCTTCAGAAAAGAAGAGGGAATAGCGGAACGGTTTCTACACGTTTCATTCGTAGAAACCGCTAGGTTGGACGAATTTTATAAAAGATTTTCAGAACTGTTTCTGTGAACACGCTACTATAGTTATTTATCAGATAAGTTAAATAAATCTTATATCTAGCCCGCTAACACATACTTAAGCCCAATATTTAAAAAAAACAGCAAATTAATACATCCTAAGGCCCAAATAAAAATAATACGTAAATATTTATTATCAACTCAATAATAAAAATATGATCTAGGCGCAATTTCAAACTTCCTGAAATCCCCTACACATAAAATCAAGAATAAATATAAAGAGACTATTTTCTCAAATTTTAATAAATCATTAAATCACAAAATAGTAATAATAATAAAATGTGGGATGTTACATTAATTTGGTAGCTCTTATTTTTTAGCCCTAGGATATGTGTGAGATCGGTTTCTTTCCTTTTCCGATCATCCTTCCTCATGTGTTGCTTCCTCCGTCCCTAAAAATTAAGGTCCAAAAAAGATAATTTGAATTTAGTTTAAGAAAAAGTGTGTACTTATATTTGAAGTGGAGACTGGATCTCATACTTTTTTGTAAATAGTGAGTAGAGAAGTTTGTTGGATCATTTCTAAATATATAAGGAAATATCACAATTTTCAAGGATATTTTTGTAAACGGCGAGTGGATAAGTTTGTAGGGTCATTTTCAAATAAAAAAATACCACAATTTTAAAAAACGTACCAATATAATAATATATAAGATCACAATTTTCAGAGTCGGAGGAAGTATTTTCTTAGGAGTTATATCTACCCAACAATAGTAATTGGAAATAATAAGAAACGTTCACATCATGGAAGACTTTTCCTTTTCCTTCAGGGTGCGTTTATTTTAGAGGATAAATTTATCATGAGAAAATGAGGGATAACAAAAATTTATGCATTTAAATGCCTTCTTTCTTTTCCCACATTTTATATAAATGAGAAGTTCACCATTTTTTCTTCCTTATTTTCACTTCAAGAAGTGATAATATTATCCCTGCTTTAAGTAACCTGCAATACTATTTTAAGAGGGTATTTGGCTAAGTTTATTTTTAAAAAGCTTATAAGCTCTTAGAGCTTATAAAATGTTTAAAGAGCTTATAAGCTAGAGAGAAAAAATTTAGTTAGTTAGAGTGTGAAAATATTTGTTAGAGAGAGAAAATCAAAAAAGTGATAAAATTATAGAATGATATATTATGAAAATAAAAAATCATAGTTAAGTTTTTTGAGACGAAAATCATAGTTAAGTTATTTTTGTAAAATGACATGTCACTACAAGAAAATGCGGCTCTAACGACCGAAATTTCGGTCGTTAAAACTCAAAAATCGGTCGTTAATATTTTTAACGACCGATTTAACGACCGTTTTTTTCGGTCGTTGTTTGCATCGTCGCCCGAGTTTTAACGACCGTTTTTTCGGTCGTTAAGTTTAACGACCGATTTTTTATTTTTAACGACCGAAATTTCGGTCGTTAAAAAGGGAAAATAAAAATAAAAAAATTATTTTTTTTATTTTTTTTAAATAACGACCGAAATTTTATTATTAACGACCGAATTTTCGGTCGTTAAAAATTAATAAAAAAATAATTTTTTTTTCAAAAAAAAAAATATATATATATATATATATATATTTAAATATCTTTGTATCCCACAAGTATTTTTAGTGTATTTCTAATGTATTTTGACCTTAATTGCATACCATATATATATATATATGTATATATATATATATATATATATTTAAATATCTTTGTATCTCACAAGTATTTTTAGTGTATTTCTAATGTATTTTGACCTTAATTGCATACCATTTGATGAACTTCCCAGTAGGTCACCCATCTTACTTGTGCTCTAAGTCAAGCACGCTTAACCTTAAAGTTCCTTTCGAGTAGTCACCAGTACAGAACATTCGTATTATTGATATATATAGTACCCATTTATTCATTTAAACTCTAATTCAATATAAAATATCATTAATCATTCATAACCTTATAATATGTCGAGATAATAACTAAGATTTGTGGTGCCGGCGAAACATTGACGGTAAATATACGATCGAATTTAAAATAATAAAAAAATAATATTATCGTAATTATTGATATATATAGTACCTATTAATTCATTTAAACTCTAATTCAATATAAAATATCATTAATCATTCATAACCTTATAATATGTCGAGATAATAACTAAGATTTGTGGTGTCGGCGAAACATTGACGATAAATATACGATCGAATTTAAAATAATAAAAAATTAATATTATCGTAATTAAAAAAAGAAAAGAAAATATGAGTATGAAAAATAACAATCAAATATACAACAAAATCAACATTAAATCAAATAATCAATATTAATAAAATTAATATTTGAAAAATAATTTTATTATTTTAAAATAATAAAATCATTAATATTTTGAAAATAATGAATCTAATAATTTAGAAAATGTAATAAGTCTAATAATTTATTATAATAAGTCTAATAATTTATTATAATAAATCTAATAATTTATTATTATTTGCAAATAATATCACATTTTTATTAATAATCAATATTATCTATTTTTATAGAATAATATTATGAAAATAACAATCATTTTTAAAATATTCTCTATAATTTGAAAATAATAATTAAATAGAAAATTAATAAAAAATAATTAAATATTTATATATATATATATGTATGTTTTTATATATAATCAAAAAATAAAAACGAAATTTAAAATTTTTAAAATTGAAAAAATAAAATTAACGACCGATTATTCGGTCGTTAATAAATAAAATAAATAAAAAATAAATAAAATAAATAAAAATAATTTTAACGACCGAAAAATTCGGTCTTTAAAAAAAATAATTAAAAAAATAATTTTTTTCTTTAAAAAATATTAAAAAAAATTAAAAAAATTAAAAAAATAATATTAACGACCGAATAATTCGGTCGTTAAAAAAATTAATTTTTTTTTGAAAAAAAAATATTTTTTAATAAAAAAATAAAAAAATATATATTAACGACCGAATTTTCGGTCGTTAAAATTAAAAAAATAATTAAAATATAAAAAAAATATTTTTACGATCGAAAATTCGGTCGTTAAGAAAAATTAAATATTAAAATATTAAAAAAATAATTAGCGACCGAATTTTCGGTTGTTAAAAAATAAAAATAAATAAAAAATAAAATCGGTCGTTAAACGGTCGTAAATCGGTCGTTAAGGCCGCAAAATTAACGACCGAAATTTTCGGTCGTTAAACGCGTGTTTTCTTGTAGTGTGTTCTTATAAAATAATGAGAAAATAAGTTGGGGTAGATAAACTTATTTTTTGGAGAACTCTTAGAGCTTATTTTGTAGCTTATAAGCTCATAAACAACTTATAAAATGTTTTAAAGCTCAGTCAGCTCAGAAGAATAACAGAAATTCCATGTGCGATTATTAAGACACTTGTAAATGTCCTATTAGAATATCTAATAAAACAGTCACAATTATTCTATTAAAATATTTTAGTAATCCTTACCGGAATGAGAGAGAGATTGCATTAGATCAAGTAAAGAGTAATCACAAAAACGTCCTAAACATGAGTGCTCTTATTTTCTTACCTTATTATATATAAACCCTCCCCATTTTTGACGTTTTCTTATCATTTTAGCCTTGGATCTGTGAGATCGCTTTCTTTCCTTTTCGGATCATCTCTCCTTATAATGTCTTATTTTCTTTGGAGTTATATCTACGTACCCAACAATAATAGTAGCTAGGAACTGATGAGAAACGTTCACACCATGGAAGACTTTTCCTTTTCCTTCAAAATAAACATCGTAATATAGTCGAACACTAAAGTGTGCTCATCATTTATTCAAACATAATTAAATTCACCAACTAACCCAAACATAAATAAAAATAAAATGACATCATCAAAGTAAGGCCAAAGGTCTTGGGTCGAGTCTCCTGTGGCGTTACCTTAAATTTATTTATTTAATATTGTTATTTATCAAAAAAAAAAAATGACATCATCAACACACACGCCCGCCGCCGGCTGCTAAAAGATGTTCTAACTGCTCGCGCTCGCGACGTAAGAACATCTTTTAGAAGTCTTGACATAAATCGTGTACTCGAGAACGCTGTAATTTGTGGCCTCCTCAAAAGAGACGGTCTTCGTAATCGCGTACCCGCGAGCGTCCCGGAAGGCCTTGGAGCCGGTGGCCACCGACAGCTCGCGTTCCTCGTCGGCGAACTGGTTCCGGCCGATGACGGTGACGGTGCTGCCGTTGAACTCTCCCGACGTCAAGAAAAAGTTGAGGTTCATGGAGTATGCCTGGACGTTAAGGTCCATGGAAGTGGTGGTCCCCTGAGCTCGGGCGACCTCCTCGGAGGTGATGTCCGGCGCCACCGTGACGCTGTCGTCGAAGACGTTGACCCGGCCGAAGGCGGTGGGGGAAGTGGCGGTGATGGAGGAATTGGCGACGTTGAACAACGTGGCGTTAGGGCCGGCTCGTACGTCGTGGACGTAGAAATGGAGCTTGGTTGTGGATTTGTTTCCTCGGCAGAAGGTTTGGATCCATGAGGTTTCACCGGCGCCGGCGGCGGTGGCGGTGGCAGTGGCGGTGAGAAGGCAGGCGATTGCTAAGAGAAGAGCAATTTTAGGGTTCTCCATATATAATATAGTTTTTGTTTTTATTTTTTTTGCTTTTTTGAAGTAGCTAAGGATATGTTTTGAGATGATCAAAATTGAAAGGGGTTTATATAGATTGATGGATTGGTTGAACTCAACGTTGGGTAGAATTGATTTGAGTGTGAGAGATGAAATCCTACATATTTACATTTATACACGTCGGATATATAATTATATTTGGCTTCGCACATGATAATATAGTAAATGACAAGTTGTGTTGAGATTTTGGCGTCTTTAATTTGGTATTTGTTTCGTCTTATAACTAAAATTGGTCCCACTTAATTTTAACTCATTACATGGACCATATAAGAAGTATATTAACTTTAGCTTCGGCTGCGGTTCCATTTTATCCCTCTAAATAGAGGAATAATATACGAGGGATAAATTTATCATTTAAATTGATCAGGATCATATTTTTTATATTTATTGATCACTCCGTATAATTAAAATGGTATAAAATTATAACACACTTTTTAAGTATAAAATTATATATATATATATATATATATATATATATATATATATATATATATATACCTTGTCCAAGTGAAAAGATGTTGCTCGAAATTTTATACCACATACCCGAATTTTTTATTTGCTTCAAAGCAAATGATTTTTTATTAAGTATAAAGTGGTAAATGGGTTGGGCTTCTCTCTTCCTTATAATTCAAAGCAAACATATCCGAAAAGTATATACTCAAAAGTCAAAATACACTCTTAATTAGTTTTATTTCCTTGTTTTTATTATTATCATCATTATTATTATTATTGAAACGTGATACGGTGGTTCTTTCTATGTTGTTTTTCTTTTCTTTATATATAATCGCCTTTTAAAAAAATTAATGAGGGCGCCTTGTAAATTTAAACGTGATACGGTCTTAAATGATAATTAACCTTTTATTTCTATTAACAGCTATGAAGTTAATTTATAGAGCTTTAGTAGCATACTATATTTATAACTTTCATTATATAGTAAATTAGCTAGGGTTTATTACTTTATTAACTATATATAGACAGTTACTTAGGCCTTTATATTTGTAGCACTATAAAATACTGTAGTCTTCGAAAGCAGACCGCGCTCACTTAAATACTGAACTCTTATTGCTCAAAATAGTACGCTATGTTTTTTTTTTTTTTTAAATACTTTGCTCTGAATCTATATTATAATAATTTTTTTATTTTAAAGAAAATATAGGACGTACTAGGTTTGAATATGATATTTTTTGTAAGAGTAATTGGTGTATAAATACATAAATTTTACTCACTTTTTGGTATTTAACATGAACTTTAAAATCTAATTATAAATACATGAACTTTAAACTTATTTAATTTTTGATCCATTTTTTATATCCCATGAAATTAATGCCGGCATGTCAAAATTAAAACTTACTTGACAAAATTAATCCTCTAGCATCTGATTAAAAAATTTCCTTCCCCCATTTAATTTACACATAAAAACCCTTTCACATCCACTTCTCTAACCTTAAACAAAATTTCATTCCCCCATTTCACTTCAACTCCTCTCTCATTCTTTCAACGTGCCTTGAATCGCTCAAGTTGCATGTGTCTTTCTTTGGGTTTTGGTGGTGGCCAAAGACCCGTGTATAGCTTAGGAGGAATGGGAAATAGGTAGGGCCTCTGCTCTTATTCATTGAAGTTTTAGCTATAGGGATTAGGATTTTCATGAAATATCTTGATTAAATGAGTGTGTTCTAATTAATCCCTTCATTGTTTCCTAATTAGGGGTCAGGGGTTTGGACCTCTGTATAATTTTCTCTGGAGGCTCAGCTATGAATTTCGTTTTATAGATATAAATTTCGACACAAATTTGTAGATATGAGTGGAGATTTTTAACGAGTAATTGGCTTATAAATATATGATTTTTATTCTTCATCTCTGGTAATAGTGTATTTTGTTGAATAAAAATGGAGATTGAGTCATTTGTTTTGCCATATGTGTCGCTAATTAGCTTTAATTATCTCATTACTGCTAATTTTGTATTATCTGTAGATGTGACCTCATATTTGGGATGTTTAAAGTCTGCTTCATCGCTTGTTTCGTTAAAATTAGATGAAAGAGAAAGAATTAGAAATATAAGTAGGTGTGAATGGGTATTTCTGTGTAAAGATGGGGGGAGGAAATTTCTAAATCAGATGTCAGTTAGAGGATTAATTTTGTCAACTTAATTTTAATTTTGACATGTCAACACATTAATTTCCTGAGATATAAAAAATGGGTCAAAACTGAATAAATTTAAAGTTCATGTATTTATAATTAGATTTTAAAGTTTATATTGAATATAAAAAAATGAATAAAGTTCATATATTTATACATCAATATATTAAAACTTACAAAATAATTTTTAATCAATTCCTTATCTTAATGATAGATATTATTTTAGTTATTTACTGGGTCGTTTACCAGATTTTATAAATCCTCATTCATTGGCATTATATGAGCAGCTCATCATTTATATATCAATAATTGTCACGTGTTAATTTAATGTGCTCATTATTCATTGAATTTATAGGTAGAAAAGACAGAAACGTAGTTGTGGAATGGCCATGGAAAATAAGGAAACATGTTATGTATTGCTATATATATATCGGGTCATCTCTCAGGGTGGGCCATTATATGGGTGACAGCCCAGGACATTATTTTTGGATGTCCAAAATTTTTTTATATCCTTTTATATATTATTAATATTATTATGAACCTAATTTTTTTTTTGTAAACTACTAACATAAAAAAAAAAAAAAAAAAAACAGGGTCCAAAAAATTACATCCCAAAGAATTTTGAGCCTAAAAAAATTAGGGTTAATTGCCTATAAATACACAAACTATACTCAAATTTTAGTTTTTAATTAAATCTATTTTTTTGGTCAAAAAATACATAAACTTTTAATTTTTAGGAATTTGACATGACCCCAAAAATTCATTGGCCAATAACTTGATTGACTGAATTTTGATGGTCAATTTGAATGTACAGTTGGAAAGCTATTGACGTTGTCTTTCTAATGATACTTATATGGTTGAGTTTTGGTAACCGGAAGTTGTCGAAAAAAAGAAAAAATATAAAGTTTCGTGACCTCGACTTTCATGCCATTTTTTTTTACCATTTCCGGTTATCAAAACCCACCAATATAAGTATAATTAGAAATATAACACTAAAAGCTTTCTAACGGTACGTTCGGATTGCCCATCAGAATTCAGACAATCAATTTATTAGACGACGAAATTTCGGCTTCGGTCAAATTCCAAAAATATAAAAGTTCATGTATTTTTTTACCAAAAAAATAGATTTGGTCAAAAACCAAAATTTGAGTATAGTTCGTGTATTTATAGGCAATTAACCCAAAAAATTATAAAGTTTAATATCATTTTTTGTGTATATACGATGTGCATTGACTCTATCATGAAACAATTAGAAAGTTTAATAGTATTATTTTTTGAAAAGTATAGGAATGAGGTTTTGATACAAGTTTGACAATTGCTAAAAGCCTTGTATCTAATATGAATATAGAGTCAACATTTTCAACAAAACGTCGTATTATTAGAAGAAGAAAAAAAACAATTTGATGAGGAAGAAAGTTTTGAAGTTTCATTATCACCTCGAAGAGTCATTTAAAATTGAGTATTTTGTAGTTGTTGTGGACATGGCGATTGCTTTTTTTAAAATGTAGACTTGAACAAATGATCGAATCATTTGATCATATATTTGATTTTTTGTTTGATTCAAAACCTTTAAAATCTACTTTTATAATTATTAACTTTTTTCTATCGAAATGCTATTATATGTCTTTAAAAAAAAAGTGTTATCTTAGATTTTTATGATGATGGATAGAGGATCCATTTTTATTCTTTCGCTCGAGGTCCATTTTTTGTCAGAAACGACTCTGTAAATGTATAGAGACAAATGCATGTATCGTGTATGTGTGGTTTAGTCAAAAAAATTTGTTTTTTATTTTCGCATCTATATTACACGTATCAATCTGCTCGTGATCGTATATGTATATAGTCCACTACCGAAAACTTGCGGGTATGTTAATTAAGACTTGCATAAATAATAAATTCAAATTTTCTACCAAACTACAAAAATAAGAGGAGCTCTCCCCTATAAAACAAGTTGTATCGTACAATCGAGTTGTACCCGCACCCTGACTTGCTTAGACCCGACCCAGACCCACCCAAACCCGCGCTCCTTTCCCACCGCTCTATCTCTCTTCATGTCTGACTCTGTATTAATTTCTCTCCCTCTTCTATAATGTTGTCTCTTGCTGCATTTTCCGGTCGACTTCATCCTCCTCCACCGGCAGCTTCGTCGTTTCTGCTGACCGATTGGATCGGTCCCCGGCCCCAGGCCTAGCTTCGCTGCCGTTTGAAGTCGGGATTTTACTTACTGATCATCATGCTCTTTCTTGAAATACCTTATTCTTGATCTTCATTTATCAACTTACTTTACTCTGTAAGCCAACAAAACTTCGTGAAACATCAATGGGGACAGTTATGTAAAGATTGGAACAAGATATACATAATATATATATATATATATATATATATATATATATATATATATATATATATATATATGGAAACATAAAAATCATAATAGCTGAATGTGAAAAAAAATCTAGGCTCCTACTCAATTTGTTGTCTTTTTTCATGCTGTTGTTAATGCCCCTAGTCAATCTAGTTTTTTATTTAATATAAATGATATTATGTCAATGATATATTTTTTTTATTAAAATAAATACTAGCATATTGTAATGACGATTTTAATAATAGAAAATTATACTTTTAGTGTATGCAAATGACACTTTCGAATAAGTTCGACAAATGATACTTTCGCAAATTACATAACACTTTTAATTCAAAAAAATGATATTTTTAATATATATAAATGATACTTCGTAAATAATATTGTGCATCGAAAATCTACCAAAATTGTAGCTTGTGGGATTTAAATCCACGACCTTCTGGTTTAACACCACAAGGTCTACCAGCTGAGCTTCTTAAACCTTGCATTAATATATATATATATATATATATGGTGGGTGTGGTTATAATGAGAACCACACTTATCGTGAGAACATAAGAACCATTAAAATCAATGCATCTGCTTTATAAATTAATGCATTCGCTATTAAATTTAATGCATCCGAAAATAATAAAAATTTTGGTCCCTTCAGGATTCGAACCCAGGATCTGCATTCATCCACCAAGATGATGCATCCACCGTAGATCTTGATGATCGAATGGCTTAAAATGGTTCTCCGTTCTAATTTTATTTAGTGGTTCTTATTTGAACCTCTCCCTATATATGGTAGGGTTAATATAAAAACCCCTCTTAAGATGAAAACTAGGAACCAATTTAAAGTCATTGATTTAAATAAAATAGAGGGCTGAGATTAAACTACAGATGTACAATTTCGATTGCATAGATGCACGGTTTCAATTGCATAGATGCACAATTTCGATTTGCTTGAGTATTTTGCATTGTTGGTTTCAATTGCATAAATTGCATATTTTTTAAGTGCACAGTAAAATATAATAGATGCACAGTTTCTTTTGTTGACTAAATCCTAACCATTAGATCTAATATTTAAAAGGTCAAGATTAGGTTCCTAGTTCTCATTTTAACAGAGGTTTTTATTAGAACCTCTTTCTATATATATATATATATATATATATATATATATATATATATCTTGTTGCACGGAACAAGTTGTATAGAAGTATTTGCCCAAAAACATTAGACTTGTGGCAAATAAGCAAAGTTTTTTGGGGGGCAAAAGTGTAATTTTTCTTGAACAACTTGTTGGGTAGATGAAGAAGGGGGAATAGTTGGCGTGGGTGATGGGTGAATGAAAATAATAATCTTTTACTATTTGATAATATGAATTGATATTTTTGGCTATTGCAAACTTGAACTAAGGCACAATTAAGCTTAATATTTTTTGCAGGTGAAGCTGAGTTGATGCAAAATCGACAAGTGTTTTTTCTCCTAATTTGATCAAACATACGACAGGTACAGGCACATGATAGATGTACGACAATTTGAATTACAATTATTGTAGATTTGAAAGTTAGTAGAGCCGTAAACGTCTTCATAAATGCTAGGGCTGGAAACTTTGTACTTAGTAGAACCGTAAACGTCTTCGTAAATTCTAAGCCAATATTTGGTCGGATGTTTTTAGAGATTGGAAAGGGGTTTAATTAATTGTTTGATTTGGGTAATGAGTTAACTATTACCCTTAATTGAGGGTAACTCAATCATCCAATTTTTTACCCCTCAAAATAGAGGGAAAATAAAAGAAAGAGAATCCCTTACTAATGATTCATTTCCATTGTTAAACCAAACAATCAATAAAAGTAATGGTTATTGTTACCATTCTACTCCTTTATTTGATTCCATTCCATTTTTATTCCTCTACTTGAACCAAACGAGCACTAAGACTGTAGTGGATCCTGGTCCAGATCCCTCAATTATTATTATTTTTTTTGAATTTAAACTTTGTAATTAAGCTATTCTTGAAATTTTCGAATATGGAGTAACAGTTTTGAAACCTAAATTCAGTTTTATTTTCATAAATATACAATTTAGTATTTTAGAAGCATAATTATTTAATTTAATTTAATGATATATCATATGAAAGTTATTAACTTGTAAATTAATAATTAAATTAACTTAAAATTATAGAACAATAAACCCTATTAAGTATTAGGTATTAACTCAATCAATAATTACAAACAGTAAATTTATGTGACAACATCTCCACCGCACCGCCGACCTTCGCTCTGTCGTCAAATTAAGTGTTTCGTGTGCCTCTCCAGTCACGATCGCCGCCCCTCAGCCTAGGTTAATCCGCTGTCTTAACTCTTAATCTCTTCTTATCTTTGTTCTTTACTTCTTTTTATCAAAATTTAGAGTTTATATAATTATAAACCCTAAGAAATAAGAAGTAAGAAGCATATATAAAAAATAGGGTTATTAGTGCCTAAATACACCAAATTTGGGGGTAGTTTGGTTTTGCACATGAACTTTAAAAGGTGTAAAAAATACATGAACTTTAATGTTGTAGCAATTTTATCACAAAGTTCACTAAATGAAAACTAGCTAGTTGATTTTCGGTTGGGCATAATTATTGAAATGGGATTTCTCCTGTTCCAATTTTGACCCGATCTCGCAACAGGCGGCAGCCTCCACCGCCGTCGTCCCTCTCTCTTCTAACGGCGAGAATTGTTGCCGCCGTGACAGCTGCCGCCGTGACAGCAACACCTCTGCCTCAACTCTCTCTCTCTCTCTATCAACCGAAGCAATCAGCACAAGCCCGACGTTGACTACCCGTCAGCCCACCATCCGCGCTCGGAGCAACCTCGCCGCGGATTGACAGCAGCGACGCCAGCCGCACCGCCGCATCTGCTGCTCGTCCGCTGAAGAACCGCAGCCTGGCCGTTGCTGCTGTGCACTCTTCACAGCGGCGCAGCAGCAGCTGCTGCGAGCTTCTTCCTCGCGTGCTCCACCTCTTCCTCGCGAGCTCTTCGCCCGATCTGCCCTCTTCTAACGGCGGAATCTGGACCGATTCGCGACTGAGACGGAGGCGGCGGCGACGGCAGGTAGATTCACATAGTGGTGGCTGCGAGCCTTGGCGGAGGAGCCGAATTATTTGCAGGAGGAAACGGCTAAAAAAGTCGACCTCGTCGACCTCACGCCGCTGATTCCGATGGCGTCAAACGGCGGCAATGGCCCCTCCAGCGTTGGTTGGTTCCCGCCGCCATCTTTGGCTTCCGGTGGTCTCAGTTCACCGGGCGACAGAGGTGCGCTCAACCTGACGGTCGTCTCTACAAATTTTCTCCCAAATACTCCTCGTTCATCCTTCGTTGTAGGAGAGAACTCCAAGACCGCTCCTCTGGATCGAAGTTCAGGTGTTGCTGCTCTTCCGAACCCTTCGATGGCCCCCCCGTCTGGTCCGAAGGTGTCGCCTCCTCCTCAGCCGAATGCCTCTTTTGCAGATAAGCTGAAGGCTAGGGATGGCAGTCCGACCAAGCAAGTTTCCAAACCTAGGGACGTCCCCGCTCATGACTATTCAATCCTCCGGCCGGAGTTGGTGGATCTCAAGCGTTGCCTTGTTTTGGACCCTTCTTTCCACCAACGACAAGTCCGGTGTTTCGCCCATGCGGTTCACGGCCGACTGATCCTCCGCAAAGGTGATTCACCTCGGTTTGCAGCGGATCTTTGGGAGGAACTTCAGCAGCTTTGGAAACCGTCTGCCGGTTGGTCAATTCATCCTCTCGGAAAAGGTTTCTTCACTTTTAATTTCACAACCGACGAGGATAAGGCAGCGGCTTTCACTAAACGACTTGGAGTCTACGCTCAGGTATACTACATCTCCAGGCTTGGGTGCCGAATTTTGATCCCTACAAAACGCCTTCTACCCTTGTTCAGGTATGGATTAGAATATTTAACTTGCCGCATGAATATTGGCACCCAGAGGTTCTTTCCGGGGTCGCACGAGAAGTGGGAATGCCTATCTTGATTGATGGTCAGTCTGCACAGGCTCATGTGGGTCACTTTGCTAGAATTCTTGTTGAGTTAGATGTTTCGGCTGATATTCCTGAGGCTTTAGATATTAAGTGTGGCGACACTGACTTTACTGTCAAGTTTCGATATGAGAATTTGCCTTTTTACTGCTCCGTTTGCAATGTTGTGGGACATACTGCTAACCAATGCAGAAAGAGTAAAACGACCACGATGGGCTTTTCGGAACATCAGGGCCGGGAACGTGTTCACTACAAGGTGGATGACCATAGGGTTGATCCTCGTCCCTACACTGGAAATCAGGAATCTCCAGCAACGGCTGCACAAGCTTTAGCTGAGATTGGACAGTCTTCAGATCCTACCTCATCCAATCCCTTTGCTGTGTTGGTTTCTCTTGATGGTGATGATAACATGGACAAGCCGCCTTCTGATGGAGGCCGAGCTTCAGATACTTGCATCCCTCAGGACAGTCAGGGTAGAAAGGATATAGAACAGTCTGGTTCAGATGACGAAAAGAGCCAAATTGAGATAGTTGAGCAGGAACACAAGAGGACTTCTGCACCTCTAGTTGTTCAGCCGCTTGCTGTTATGACTGACAACAACGCTGTGCTAACTTTGACTGGGACGACAGGACCCATTTCTCGTACACGAGGGCGTCCGAAAGGGGCTATCACCAAGAAGGGGAGAGTTTCTGATTCTTCTATCAAGCACAGGCTCCGTCGTTTCATAATCAATGGCATGTCTTCGGATTTCCAAAATTCAGCACGCAGTGATGATATGCATGGCCCTGGTCTTGACACTTCTTCGCCTGTGGAGTTCCTGAATAAAGTGAAGTTTGCTCAGTCTGGAGGACAGATACTGCAAAACTTTGTGATCAACTCCTCTAACTCTACCGATGCAGCCCATGCTATGTCGGTTGTGGCCTCTTCAAAAATGAAGAAAAAATGGGGCGATTGGTTGGACGATGAAGAGGACGATGTTTTAGACGAGGGCGACCCGCTTAAAATATTCTCTTAGTCTTGGTTTCTTTTTTGGTTACCCGGGGTTTCTTGCGGGTTATTTTGCTTGTTTCCTTTTGTATCTGGTCTCTCTTTTTTTTCCTTTTCTTTTTAATAAAATTTCCATTTCAGCAATTTTATCACAAATTCAAATATAAGATATTCGAACTCCATAAAAATCTTACGATTTATGCGTTTAAAGACTTCTTATACGATATCTTTTAGAGATGTCCTATACGATGTCACAAATTCAATTTTTGCTCAAATTAAAGCTGACGTGACAAGTCGAAATATCGATATGATTCATCGAACGTTTTAAAAAATGACATCGTTATCGTATAAGACATCTCTAAACCCGTAAACCCTAAGATTTTTATGGAGTTTGACTATCTATTATTTGAATTTGTGATAAAATTGCTACAACATTAAAGTTCATGTATTTTTTTACACCTTTCAAAGTTCATGTGCAAAACCAAACTACCCAAAAAATTGGTGTATTTTAAGCGTCAATAACCCTAAAAAATATTATTTTTCTTAAAGTTTTTGCATGTTATTAATAAACACCTAATGTTTTTGCATGACAAATATGTGGTCTGGTGTGTGTCGTTACTCTGCTGGACAATTAATATTTGAATTCAATTATAAGTATTTTATGTTGAAAAATTATAACAATAAGCTAGCATGGGTAAGTTAATTGAAATTATGTATGCATGTATTCGATCTTGATTCTCCAGGTATATGTTGTATTGGTGTGTGTGTGTACATAAAAATATATTTTCCTTGTATGAAAACTATAAATTAACTAAAAAAATGTTCTTGAATGAAATTTAGCCTAGTAGGTGGAAGATGGACGAATTAAAGAAAAATTTAAATAAGTATACGTGTGGGTGTGGCAAAATTGAGATTAAGATATAGTCTAATCTAGAGCTGCATGTGAGATTTCCCTCGTAAATAATTAGTTTTTGGTTTAGTAGAGAAGATTTGTTGGGCTGTAGTGAGTCTTATAAGTAGAGTCGTGTGGGTTTCTAGCTATTGAGCGTTTGCATAATATCACCGTGTACTAATTAATTTATTTGTTATTTGTTAACACAATATCATATGTCCCCAATAAGATACAAAGCGAAGCGAAATCTTATTTACAAACAGTGAGGTCTAGGGTTCGAATCCCACTGCTCCCCCTCTTTCCAAAGTTAAAAAAAAAAAAGGACACAATGTCGCGGCTCGAATCCCCACCATGACGAATTATTATATTTGTTTTTTAAAAATATCTTATACCAAAATATAAATTATTCTAATATAAGCTCTATTTAACTTTTAAAAACAAATAGAATGAGACACTAAAATTTCTATGGAGGATTCAAAATGATCGTAAGTGATTAATGGCAAGTGAACAATACTTTCCACAAAAAGTCAAACCACCCAAATTAAGTTTAATGGAGTTCATGAATGTACGTAATTATTCGAAGTGTAGAAATATAAAAATGAATTCATCCAACACACGAAATGTCCACTTAATTAATTCTATCTAGTTTAGCTAATAAGTTCATCTTTTCTTCAATACATCCAACCATCTATATAAACCCCTATTATTTCCCAAATTATACACCTCCTCAACCAACACATCCTACATTAGGGTTAATCTTCCCCAACTTCATTTTTCCTAGAAAAAAAATAGTAATAAAGAAGAACTCAAAAAAAAAAAAAAAAACAAATGAAGAACGTTAACTCAACATGTGGTCTTCTCATAATAATCGCCTCCCTTCTCATCGCCGGCGCCACCGCCGAAACCCAATGGTTCGAAAACTTCTGCCGGGGAAACAAAAACACAACCAAGCTTCATTTCTACGTTCACGACGTGCGAACTGGTCCCAACGCCACCTTGTACACCGTGGCCAACGCCTCCATCACCACCACTTCCCCCACCGGCTTCGGCCGCATCAACGTCTTCGACGACCGCGTCACGGCGGCGCCGGACATCGGCTCCGAGGAAGTGGCGAGAGCGCAGGGAACCACCACTTCCGTAGACCTCCAAGTCTCGGCGGCCTCCATGAACTTAAACTTCTATTTGACGTCGGGGAAGTTCAACGGCAGCACCGTCACCATCATCGGCCGGAATCAGTTCACCTTAGCGCAACGGGAGCTCCCGGTCGCCGGCGGCAGCGGGGCTTTCCGGTATGCTCGCGGATATGCAATTACTAGCAGTTATTCTAATGATGCGACCACCAATTATAGTGTGCTCGAGTACACGATTTATATCACCACTTCTACAAAATGTTGAACGTTTTATTAGTACATGCATGTCGTGTGTAATATATATTAAGATGTCATTTTATTTCTGATTTGTATGTTGATTAAATTATATGATTTGTATGTTGATTAAATTGTATGTTGATTTGTATGTAATATATATTAGTACACGATTTATTTGATTTGTTAGTTGTTGATTAAAATGAACTTTTAATAATTGCTAGTTCTGGAAGTTTGACTTGATTTTTTTGTTTCCGATCTGTTTATAATATTTCGCAATAATGGCATTACTTTTCAATGTGCTGCATATTAGAAATGCTTAAATTTTTACAATAATTAATCGGATAAATGACGTGACATGATTTGGTTTTTTTGCTTGCTAAATAGCAGAAAATTGGATGTGTATTTGTTACTTATTACTCACAGAATGCAGGTTGTATGGGTATTTAGGTCAAAATGATATCGTTGAAATTTATTGAGCTGAGTATGTATATTTTGCTACTACTTGAAAAATTGTGTTATTAATATTGCAATACTTTGTAAAAGGTACGTGTCGGAAATCAAAATCAGGTCAAATTTAATTTGAGAATTTTTTTAGTGAGTAACCCTAGTTAATATTTCGTTCGTCTATGAAAACTCTTACTCCATGAAGTGCATGCATGGTCAAAGATTTTAAGAAAAGTTATCGTACTAGCTAGGTCCACAATTTAAAAAAAGTAAGATAGTTGGTGGGTTTATATGAATCAATTAGTGACGATCGATATGAATTATTTAAGGTGATATTTAGTTAGTGAGATTATTTTAAAAAATAATTAAGAAAATATTTTGTGGACAAATAAAAAAGAAAAAATTAAAAAGAGTTTTAATATTGCTTTTCACATATCTTAATCTTTTACTTTTACCTGTACGTAGTAGTCATAAAGTTTAGAGATTTAGTAGCCAAATATATTTAAAGTGTCATTAATTATCCTTGCGTGGAATACTATATACTCATGTATATATAATTATATTTTTAGAACCATCATCTTGTTGGATGAATGGAGATCATGGGATCGAATCTTGAAGGTAGCATTTTTTTTAATTTAATTTTAACACCGAATGCATTAATTTTTACAGTGGATGCATTAGATTCTCACGTTCTCACAAATAATGTAGTTCTCTCTAAAACCATACCCTATATATATATATATGGTTAGGTTCAATGAAAAAGACCTAAATGTATGAAAGAAGAGAGAAGTAATCTCATCCGTTGATCTTATCTAATCTAACGGACATGATTTATTCACGCCATGTTCAACGGATTTTTTCGTTGAACATTCATGAACATATACAATATTTTTGGGGGTTTTGGGTTTCGACCCCCCATATGTTCAATGAAAAAATCCGTTGAACATGGCGTGAATAAATCATGTCCGTTAGATTAGATAAGATCAACGAATGAGATTACTTCTCTCTTCTTTCTTACATTTAGGCCTTCTTCATTGAACCTTGGCCTATATATATATATATGTATATATGAAAGTGTTTGAATAGATGAGATTACGTATGACACGATATAAACACCTCATCTTAGTATATTGCAATATATTATTGTAACATTTTTCTTGTACCTATTGTCATTCTCCAAATTTGTAGGTAGATAAGACTGGAATATTACATTCTCATTACAAACTACTCATTTTTTTTTTCAAAAAAAAAAGAGAAAAAGACTCGCAGATCCCGATGCTTTTTATATTCATTCACTACAACAAAAAACATACTATATTGAGACACTTATTTAGAGGCATTTTTTATTAAGTGCCTCTAAATTATTTTTTAGGACAATTGTTAAATACTAATTACATATTGGGACATATAATATTTCAATATCATTAATTAATTAAAAAAAATTAGAAAACGTGCCTATTTTGATGGACTTTCTTCCTCCCTTAACCCAATTTCACTCAAACACTTTCAATTTCCCTACATTTCATTTTTCTCTTTCGTGATTTCACTCAATCTCTTCTCAATTTCGATACTCCCACTTCCGGCGAGGGATCGCTGCCCCGTCCGCCTCCCTGGATCAGCAGTCTCACTCCCTCTCTCTCTCGTTCTCCTTTCAATTTCCTGATTTGGGTTGAATGCTCACGCACAAGGTCGAGACCTAGCTCTTACTCTCAGAGAGTCGCACCGCCGCTGTCTAGACAAGTTCCGGCGAACGGTTGCTACTCCCTTCTCCTCCGGCGACTTTGGCCCTACGCTCTTGCCTCTCTGTTTTCTCTCTCTCGTTTCAGTATGCGCCGCCTACTGGTAGTCTCCCTCGCTCGCTCCGTCTTCTAGCGGCCTCCGCCGCGCTCCAGCGAGGCCACGCCCCGACGAGGCGTCACCCCTCTCACTTGTCCCCCTCTCTGATTCACTTTTCTCCAACAACTCATTCAAGCCCTAGCTTTTTCTTCATCAGAAAATTCCGCCGCCTTCACTTGGGATTCCAGTGAGCCCTAGTCTCTCCCAAAAGAAAGAAGCTGACTGCCGATTTGATTTTCTTCATCGAACGACCGCCGATTCAGGCCAAATGCATAGTCATCTTCAAAAATTTCTGGTAAATTCTCTCTGATCTCTCTACTTTAGCATGTACTTGGATATTATTTTCACTTAGTCGATGCCCTGTACCCTAATTAGTTGAGTTATTTAGAGTCGAACGATCTCAAGGTCGGTCGTTCTGGAAATTGAGTGAACTGGTATGACTACTCGATTTGTTTTTTGTGAACTATGGTGTATAAAAATAGAGCACTTAGGAGTCCTTTTGTGAAAGTAAACTTCAGAATGCCACTTGAATTTGAATTGAATGTGTCTCCTGAGCTGTTATAATTGGCAGAACTACATCATTTTTGGTAGATAACATGTTTTTCATGTAATGTCTCTTCTTAGTCTGGTGTTAACGCTGCACTGAGTATAGAGATTGATGATCCTGCGATAGAAGCTCTAGAGTTTCTGATATACGATGAAGAGATGGGAGAGGGAAAGGGAAACAGATGTATACCCCAGAACAAGAGAAGGTTTGTGATTGTTCTTGCTTTAGCTTGAGCTTAAGAACACTGTAGCTACCATATAATGATGTTCTAGAAAAATAGGCTATTAATACACTAAGCTCACGTTTGGTTGGGTGTTTTTGGAGGTTGGAAAGGGAATCAAGTAATTGAATTCATTACTTGTTGTTTCGTTTGAGTAATGAGATAATCATTACCCTTACTTAAGGGTAATCCAATCACCCAATTTGTTACCCCTTAAAGTAGAGGAGAAACAAAGAAAGAGAATCCCTTATTAATGATTTATTTCCATTGTTAAACCAAACACTCAATAAAAGTAATGGTTATTGTTACCTTTCCACTTCTTTATTTGATTCCATTCCCTTTCCATTCCTCTACTTGAACCAATCAATACATTAGCCTTTTACTACATTTATATCAAATTCTAATACTACATCTTGAAATAAATGTCAGGATATGACTCATTTTCTGACACTTTTATTAAATGTCATACTCCCTCCGTCCACCAATTAAAGCCCCATTTGAGGGTGGGCACGGAGACTAAGAAAGCTGAAAAAGGTGTTGTGGGTGAAATAAAAGGGTAATGATTAAGAGATTGGATTACTTTTACTAATCTTTGATTAGAAGATTTCTTTTATTTTTGAATTTATTTTTATTAGCATTTGTAATTTAATTTTGTTATTTTCCTTCTTAATTTTAAATTAGATTTCTGTTTTTTCTTTTCTTTTTTCAGTTTTCTTATTCTTATTTGTTCTTGTTCTTTATTTTATCAATCTTTCCTTCTTAATTTTTCGTTCATTTTTTTGAGTCAAATTTTTTCCTTGTATGTTTCGAATAAACAATTGTATGAGTTCCCTAAAAAAAATTGTATGAGTGCAAATTTGTATTGTTTGAACAGAAGTGAAGCTAAATGGATATTCTTGCAAGTCAATTAAAGTGACGGCGGAGGACTTCTTCTTCAGTTGTTTAGGCAAGGATGGCACCACCAACAACTTCGCCGGCTCGGTTGTGACCGACGCCAATGTTCAGAAAATCCCCCACCATGAACATAACAGAAAATCAGATGAAGGCATCATTGGCCATCCCACCAAAAAAATGAAAACGACATCACCTGACGGGAGGAATGCATTCAGTGATTCCAAGCCTTCCACTCTCGTCCGGCGACGTCGCTGGTTCTCGCCGCCTTTGGCGCAACGAGGTCGGCGCCTCTTCTTCCTCCTCCTCTCATTCCCTATTTCTTCCCCAAAATAAAATCCCCAATTTCTAGGGTTGTTGGTGAAATTTTGAGCCCTAGCTCTGCTCCAAGAAGTCAGCCGCCGCCTCGGCTCCTTCTCCGGCGAGGTTAGAGCCTCGCCTCTGACGCCACTTCCCCCCGTCCGTCACTCCTCTGAATTTGTCACCCTAGATTACTCCCTTCGTAACTGAGCCCTAGCTCCTCCGTCAAAGCTGCCGCCGTCGCCACGGACTTCAAATTTCCGGTGAGGCCGCGCCTCGCCTTCGACACTCTCGTTCCTCTCTGATTTCCCTTATCAAGAATCCTCTTCCAAATTCAAGTTGAATTTGGAGAATTTGGAGAATAATGGCCGAAAATTAATACTCCAATTCAACTTAAAAATCCTCTTCCAAATCTTTTAAAAAATGGCCGAAAAAGCTTCAAAATCCTCTTCCAAATATGTTAAATTAATAATGGTCGAAAATTCAACTTAAATTAGGAGAATAATTAGTTCTTTAATTAAGTGAGCTAAAAAATAGGATGAGATAACTAATGGCAAAGGGTAGTAATTTCAAGAAAAGAGGGAGGGTAAAAGAGTATAAAAAGCACAATAGGGCTTTAATTGGTGGACAAAAATTTAAGGGCAAGTAGGGCTTTAATTGGTGGACGGAGGGAGTATAATTTTTTTAACATACAATATATATATATATATATATATATATATATAGGGGGCCGCTCCAATGAGACCCCCTAATTTTAGTGAGATCTAGGGTACGATCTGGTGCGTTTATTTTATCAATCCATGGCTGATATTGTATCTGGAGGGTGATTTTTTTTCGCAGGGTTCGAATCCTGGAGGGAGCAGAATATTTGAAATTTTGTTATTCATCAGTATATACGACCCTGTTCATCAGTATATATGCCTTATTCATTATGATTTTTTTAAATTTTATTTTTCATCAGTATATACATCTTGTTCATTAGATATACGTTTTGTTCATTAGTATTATATGTCTTATTCATTGTACTCATGTTACACGAAAAATAGGGGGTCTCACTGGAGCGCGCCCCTATATATATATATATATATATATATATAATTTACTGATAAATACAAAATATATATATATAGACGTATACTATACTAGCTTTTTACACACATGTTTTTTGCTTTAATTTTAAAAGATGGCTTTTGAACTTATTGAAAAATATTAAATTATTTAGAATCAATCAACTTAGATACAAAAATTCCAAAGAGAAGTGATACATTAACATTAATTAATCTCTTTAAAAAAATTGATAATTAAAGTAAGAAAAAAATGTTAATTAAAATAAAAGACAGCTAAACAACCACAAATCACTCCTCTACATAATATTCTAATTAAAACAAGAAGGAAAAAAAAACGCTAATTAAAATTAAAGCACGAGCTTTTACTCTTGTTTCAATTCACTCTTTTATTAGTTAACCCAATATATGAAAATCATATATATTTTTATATACATAATAATATCTTAAATTTTTACATAAGAAAAAGTTTGGAATTGAACATCGTTACTTGGTTTCTTCCTCAAAATATTTTCCCACCCAAAATTAAAAGCCCTAGCCTCCTCACCTCCTCCTTCGCCGCTGCCGTCCACCATCCTACCTCCTCTTTTGTCATTGTCGTCTGCCACCCTATCTCCTCCTTCGCCGCTGCCATCCACCACCCTACCTCCTCATTCGCGCCGCCGTGAGGATTCTCTCTCTCTCTCTCTAATTATACATTTAATGTTTGTCAGCTTCCCGCTGCCGCCGCCTGCCTCGCCGCCGCGGTTACTGTTGGCCTCTGTTTTACGAGGTTAATTCCTAAGCTTCTCTGCTTCGAGGAAATCTAATTGCTCTTACGAAGAAGTATATCCTGAATTTGATTGCTTCAGCAGGTTCGCTGCTCTGAAATAATTATGAAAAAGTTGGATATAAATTGGTACTTTTTCCTATTGTTATGCATTTGGGAATTAAATTTAATGGCAATTGAAGAGTGATCAAATTTGATACCTCTATAGTGATCCAACAGATTTGATGCAGTGAACAGGGAGCAGGCCCTTCTTCATTGAGAAAAAATTCAAGTAAATTGCTATCATCATTATTGCTATCATTAATGTTTAACAAAATTCTATTCATTCTTTTTTGACTAATTGATCGCAGTAGTTGTTAGACGACATGATTATTTATGTGCGCCTATTTATAATGGAAATTGAGATTCTTGTACACAGTATAAGGTTTCATGTCTCTTTCCAGGAAGAAGAGTTAGTTTGTTTTGTTGATTTGAGTTGCAAAAAGAGTAGTTTCGAGTTCACATTTTGTATGAATTACACTACATTTTAGTGGAGTTTCGTTCATCATTTCTCATTTTTGAATTTCTGAAGGTTCCATAGGTGTTATCGAGTAGTAGAAAAAAGTGAAACTAGTTATTGATTGCAATATGCATATCTTTATATTTTAAATTGATCTAATAAGCTTAGAAGTAAGTCTATGTAAAGATTCTTTCACTCACTCTATCTGCAGCTTGGGACTTTATGTTTTTCCTCTTTGGGTTGCTCATCATCTTTATGAGAAAGACATGTGTAGAATTTTGATATCCTTTTCAATACCAAACTAAACATATCCTTAGAAACAAAACTACTATTAGAACCTGAGAGTTATCTGGCGAATGTTATGCATACAATTTTTTGCGATTCTATATTAAGTATAATTCATATCTTAGGCTTTGCTTATTTCCATTTCTCACAGAACACTTTTTATGCTTTATTTAAATACTACATATACATACTACAATTAATGAAGTTGCTTGGTTTCTGATGTTTCATTAGTTTCACAGCAGTAACGCATATCATTTTGCACCTTACCAGCCAAATTTTACTCAAATTTACCAAGCTATGTTGTTGTTTCTAAGTGTATACACAGATCCATCGGGTCATGTCCTTGAGTTTCAATTGTTTCATCTGTTAGCATTTTCGTCAACATGTTCTTGTTCGCTCAGGTAATTCAAATCTATTAGCTTGTAAATTAGGTAGTTCAGATCGAGTTAAGATTAAATCACTACAAATATTGGTCGAAAGACTTAAATCACATTATTAAGTAATTAAAATTACTTAACCTTTCTATAGTGTACTTTTATAACTCTTCTTGTACCAGTTTCCCAGAGCCATTTACAGTGTACAAAGGGAAGTGTCAGTAAGGAGCATGCAGTCATGGTTTTAAAGCTATAAAAGGTAATTAATCTTTCTCACTCTTGAAAATTGGTAGTAATTTATAGTTTATATGAAAATGCAACTGATTATTATAAAAGAAGTTTCGATGGAAATTCTTCTGTGTAGGACATGCAAAATGTCAGGTTATGAAGTCATGTTCACAGAATAGTCTCCAGTTTAGAAGGTATCTCTCAACTGAAACTTAATTAAAACATGGCATGTTTCTCTATTACCAATTTCTTGTTTGATTATGTTGATTGATTCAAGTTAAGTTTCTTAATTTTATTGTTTTTACGGAATTAGTATTGAACAACTCTTGATTTCTTTGTGCATGAATTGTTGTTTGTGAAGTTTCCCAAACATAGATGTCTATTAGAAGATGCCTTTTTCACCATCGCAATCTTTGGTGAACAGGGAGCCCTGCACCACAAACACCACAAACTGCTATGTTTAGTAGAGAATATAATCTTGAGTTAACTATCATTTCAAATACATCCAGATTATGGAAGTGTTTTGATTATGTCGTTGATTGTGTGGCCACAGATTATGCGTTGATGAGAGCACACGTAAGATTGTAGAGTATTTTAGTATGTGGAGTGCAAGAAAGAGTTGCAGCCTTCATCAATTTCAGATATGTTACATTTGTGTAAGTGTCTGTCACTTCTATTTTTTCTATAATGTTTGATTGTTTATATATTTGTTCTTTATTACCTTACTTGTGTATGCATTATTGTTGTTGTGAGTAATTTCAAGATGACCTATCAATGGATTGTTTTTTACTACTCGTGGTTTCGAATTCCTTTTTAGGCAGATAGTGCAATTTTGTTAGAACTTAATATTTCTCTTACCATGTCAAATATCTTAAGGACGTTGTATTGTTTATCTTGAATATATTGTGTTTCTGTTATCTTAACAGGAACAAATGAAGCTGTTGCGAAGATGGAATTAACCAAGTGTTCTAATGTTGACGGGATAGCCTGTGATAAAGTGCTCGAAGAAATATCAAAAGTGCTAAATAAATTGTGTAGTTATCTAAGACTTTTTTAGTAGTTCTCATTTTAATAGTGTATTTTGATTTTATTGAAATATTAAGTAAATTTTTATATGAAAGTATTCTTATGTTTTAAGGCGTTGGAAGTGTTATATTTAATTGTTGGTTCTCTAAACTAATTAACATTATATTATAATTGATTAAAAATATGTTGGAAGTGAAAATGCAATTATGAATTCTTAATTAAATGAAGAAAATTTAATATTTCGAGGGAGGAAAATATAAATTATAAATATTTGTAGGTAAAAAATATAAATTATAGACATTTGCAGGGTAAAATGTAATTATAAATATTTATTGGAGGTATTATGCAAATTTTCAGCTATAGTTTGTTGATGTACTCTTAAATGACATTTTGTGACACTTTCTAGTGACATTACATATGATTTTTCATGACATTTTTAAGTGAAGTAACAGGGGCTCTATTGTTACATACAACAAATTATTACACTTTCTACCATGACACTGGCCTCAAATGCCATTATAGATAAAGTGCCACCATAACATATTTCTGGTGACATTTTCAAGTGTCATTACAAGCCAACTTTCTAGTAGTGTTTTCCCAAATTATTAGTCTAGGGCTAGGATTGATTTGAATCAAGTTCTGAATTTGGAAGATAGTGACAACAAGAAGAATGAGGATGAGGGTGTGAGAGGTGAGAAGAACGATTGTGGTGGTTAGAGAATATATATGGATGATTGTGGTGGTGAATAGTTTAATAACTTATCCTTTTGTAAATGGGAGCAAAAACTTATTGTGGAGATCTGATGAAGATTTACCGTTATTATCTTAAATATGAACATAAAAAAGGTTTCGGTGTTAGGAGAGGATACGAGAAAGCTTTTGGTAAGAATGTAAAAGTCGATGAAAGAAAAAATCGGCTCTCGGGTTCGATCCCCATTGGGAGCGAATTTGGTGTTTGGAGAGATAAGAGTGGGCTTGGTGATTTCTTGGAGTGTTTGGGGTACTAACTGTTAACTTCTAACATTACTTTGTCCGATAAAAAAAAAAATTGGCTCTCGATACACGTACAACTATGATTGAAAAACGCAATCAAAATATAACTAATTTCTATATTAAATAAAAAAAATTATTCAAATTTAAATTTAAAAAATGACCTTGCCATGTGGCAAGATCTCAACGGCCAGCTTCAGTGAAGGAGTCGCACGATAGAAGGAGCCGGGTTGGATGCTCTCGCATCGCATTAATGCTTACTGAAAGATGACGTGGCAGATAGTTCCAACATACTGTTAAAATCAGCTTTAAGGTAGGGTACAGTTTGTTGATCTAATTATGTGAAGGACCAATTACATTGCGACGTGTGTGAGAGTGCTTATGTATATTTACAGAATTACAGTGATAATGTGACAATACATCAACAATCAATTATCCATCCAAGATATTAATATAGATAGTTGAACGCATTATAAATTAAAAAACTTATTTAAAAAATAGTATTAATAATAATTATTAATTATATTCTGAGTGAAAAAAATAGTTCATTATATAATATAAAGTTTCTATAAATTAAAAAAGATTATTTCTTGTGAATATCCCAAAATATTAAAAATTGACTATTTTTTATGCACGGATGAAGTATTTAATTAATATTTTTTCTAAAAATCAATGTCTATTGTTAATGAAATTTAAATATTTTTTCTAGCTATAACATCTTCGCGAATTTTTATAAATGAAAGTCTGTAAATTTATAACTTGAATCATTAATATATAGATAATTGCTACCACAATATTTCTTTCATCTTTTTTTCTTCAATTTCAATTTTATTTAGTTTAATTTTGTACTTATTAATAAGGCTTATTCCATCAATTAAGTTTTTTAATTATTTTTTATTATTTTATTTTAATTTTAATAATTAATTCCTTATTAGGTCCAAAGTTAGGTATATAGTATAGTTTTTAATTTATTTATTTTTGAAATATAAGTTAATTAGAATTCATGGAGTAATATTTTTATAAATTTTTATTGGCGACTAGATTCCATCCGAAATTTATATGATTCATGGAGTAATATTTTTATAAACTTTTATGGGCGACTAGATTCCTTCTGAAACTTTTATGGTATAGGATGCAGTTTGAGGGTTTTTTAGGATAGTAACTTAGGTTGATTTGGAAATTAGGATAAAAAATTTTAGACTTGTAAAAATAGGACGCTAATTTTTTTTTAGAGTAAAATAATTAAGACACTAATTAATCAGTGTTGCACCCGCAGAACTTTTGTCCGCCAATTATCGGCCGAGAAATGTCCTATTTTTACGACACTTATTAATTAGTGTCCTATTTTACTCTAAAAAAAAATTAGCATTCTATTTTTACAAGTCTGAAAGATTTTGTCCTAATTTCCAAATCAACATAAGTTATTGTCCTAAAAAATCCTTTGACTCGGCATAGGATGGCTAGCTCGATTTAATGCACAATACCTGAGTACCTGGGTTCTAGTGACCTAGTCCATCATGGTGCGGTCTTTAAATATTTTATTTACTTATTTAATTTATATAAAAAAAATCTAGACCGATTTTGTTATATATTGTATGTTAGCATCAATTCAGTTATCCAAACCCTATCTTTTTCGGTGATCCCACGTGTCCAATATTATTTGATGGTTAACATTTGTTGGATATACGCAATATATAAACCCATTCCCAGATTCAAAACCAATCACACTCACACCTTCTCTAAAATCAAATTACAAAAAAAGAAAGAAAAGAAAAACATGACAATGCTAGCACTTATTGGTCTTATTCTAACAATCTCATGCAGCTTGCACGCGTTCACACTGAATGTGTACGCGAGAAAGCAAGGCTACGTTGCGGAGGAAGCGCAACATCTTCAGTGGGAAAGAAAATGTCGCGAAGCTCCAATTGTACGTCCAAGATCTCCGGATCGGAAACCCTAACGCCACCATGTTCGAGGTGGCGAAATCCTCCATCACCGATACGTCTCCGTACGGCTTCGGCAGCATCCACTTTCTCGACGACCTGATCACGGAGGAGCCAGACATCAACTCCCGGCCGCTCGGCCGCGTCCAAGGGCTCACCACCAACGCCGACCTCTTGACGTACGGCGTCCACTTGAACCTCAACTTCTACTTCACGGTGGGGAAGTTGGCCGGCAGCACACTCAGCATCCTCGGCCGAAATCAGATAATGGACGACCAACGGTATTGAGATACTCTAGGCTGAGTCTTTGCAGAGAGAAAGAAATTGATTTCATTAATTTGGAAAAAGTGATTACAATTATGAAAGAAAAACACTATATATACACAGCTGAAAGTAAAGAGATAAGTGGCTAAACTGGCTAAACTTAGCATTAACAAGCTAAACTAAGTTTAACAGATTAACGCTCTCACTAACTAACTCTAACAACTCTAAGCTTGGAAAGGGGAGTTCCCGGTGGTCGGCGGCACCGGCAGTTTCCGATTTAGTCGTGGATACGCAATCCAGACCACCTACTCTATGGATTCCGCCACCGATTACGCGGTGATGAAATACACCATTTACGCCACTTACAACTCTAAGCTTGGTGAGAGTGATGCTGTTGAGATTGCTCAAATGTGAGGGAATTCAAATGGAGACTTCGATTGTGTAATGGATGCAGTCTGTGTAATAGATGTGCATGTGTACGTGACGGTGAAGCGCAGTCGGTTGATAATAAGATGCTTCCTCTTTAATCAATAAATCGAAGGTTTGAGTCAACTGAAGGTTTGAGTCAACTGAAGGGTTAGTCCCTTTAGTGTGTGCGTGCATGTGCCATTCAAAGTTAATTATGTGCGTGAGTGTGTAATTTAATAAGTACTGAACTTTTATTCACAAAATTTAATAAACAACCAGTAAAAGAAAGAGAGCGTGTTTGGTTTTAAAGTTTTGGAATTTTAAAATTAGTTTTTTGTTAATTCAGTCTCTTTAATATATAAAAAAAAAATTAAAATTTTTCCTATTCCTATTTTTTTTGAGTTTTTTACTGATACTCCATCTGTCTCATTTATATACGCTGATTGGAATTTAATTACACAAAGATTAATGAAAATCATTAAAAACAAAAATATACAGGTAAACATTTTAATATGCCCACATTTATTTATTTAATGATGACTTAAAGTTGAAATCAATCAAACAATTAAATAAGGAGTACTTTGGTCACTGTAATTATTATTTTTATAATTTTATTTATATAGATAAAAGTTTCTATTACTAAATGAATGATATTTTAAATAAAGTAATTTAGTTGATCCACTTCACTTCATACCACGGTTAATACTTCATTAAATTACGTTTTATATAAAAAGGAAAAAGAAAAAATCCTTGAATGCACAAGAAAGCAAACTAAGGGCCCGAGACTCGAAAAGAGCTCGTAAAACAAAAACATCAACGCATAGGACAGCTTAAGTCAAAAGACAACAGTTGGCAACAAAATCAAAAGTCGTCCAACTCCATTTCATCCGACCAACGGCCGTGCGCGATATTGTTCATAGCACGCATAGCACTATTGTTGCTATGATCAACCACAAAGTCCCTCGGCTTATATCCCAGTTCCTCCGCATTTCTTAGACGACCTTTTATGTAATCTACCGGATTCGGATTCAGTGGCACGCGCGAACGTTCCATACCCTTTTTAGGACGACCCGGTCCACGCTTAGGTGGA
The DNA here is from genome assembly GCF_028751815.1 of Salvia miltiorrhiza. Taxonomy (NCBI): domain Eukaryota; kingdom Viridiplantae; phylum Streptophyta; class Magnoliopsida; order Lamiales; family Lamiaceae; genus Salvia; species Salvia miltiorrhiza. The sequence goes on from NC_080387.1 coordinate 70,338,677, forward strand.
ACTTGCTCAACGAGCAATTCCATCCCTTGGCTAACCTGCGCCTCGAGCCTGCTAATACGATTAGCAATATCCTCTTGATCCGGAATGATCCCCTGAGACTCCGTCCTATCCTTCAAATCAGGAGTAGGGTCCTTCTCCCGTTGTGTATTCATGGCAGCTGCTTTCTGAACCTGTAACTCATCACTATCCTCCGACTGCATATTTGGAGAAGTAACAACCTCTTCCCCATGCTGACCTTTGCTGCTCCCGGAGTCTTCATCTCCTATGAAAGTCGTAGCTCCCTTACCAGCCGACAAATCATGTCGCTTAGTGATACAATGATCCTCCTGAAAATCATCAGCCCCATCCGCATTCAGACGCTCCGCACTAACCTCCCCAATTTCATTTAGAGACATATCGGGAGACTCAACAACAAAGTTTTCGTCCACCTTGTCACTATCTGTTTCGGCCACCTTCTCATCATCTTTATGAAACACGCCGTAACGATTTTCCAATCCAATCTGCGGGAGATCACTATCCTTGACATTAGGGTAATAAACCTGTTCCTTAGGCTGCCAAGCAGGCTTCGGATGCAATGATATATCATACTGACTATAGCTTGTTATTTTTTAATTTTATTTTTTCTTGGCATGATATATCATATATCTAAATAATGCAATTAATGTTGTACGAAAGAAAAATAATTAAAATGCTAATCTACTGACGTGGATAAAATTTCACCTATAAAATTTACAAATTTATCGAGGCAATTTGAAAATTATACTCCCTTTATTTATAAAAAATTTTATCACATTATAAATGGCACGAGTTTTAATAAAATGTTATCATTGTAACAATAGATTAAGTGTGTTATTTTGGTAGTGGAATGAATTTATATCATTTTAAATGTGAGTGGAGTTAACGGATCTTATTATTGTAAATTAAAATAATACTAATTTTTTTATAAATGGATTAAAAAGATAAATTTTTCACGAAAGGAACTTATCATTGTATTTAATAAAGTGAAAACTTTCAATTTTCGCTGCGTGCCACTGACACAACATGCAGATAATTTAAACGACGTTGCAACCACATATTCATTCATTCATAGACACCTTTAGACGTTTACTTTTCAACGAGCAATCATTACATTAATATTTTAGAAATTAAGAGAAAAGTCATGGATAACATAAATTTGCATTACACTGGAGTAGTATATATTCATCCACCTTCACAAAAATTATCATAGAAAAAAAAACTCAGAAAATGGAAGAAATTAAAACAGCAGTATTCTTAACAATTTTCTGCTTGTTCGCCGCCGCCGCCGCCGAAGTCAGAATGTTCAAGAGCATCTGCCAAGGAAAGGAAAACATACTGAAACTGACCGTGTACGTCCAAGACGTGCGCGGCGGCCCCAACGCCACCGTGGTCACGGCGGCCGAGGCTCCCGTCACCTCCACTTCCCCGACTAGCTTCGGCCAAATCCACATCATCGACGACCTGATCACGGCGGAGCCAGACATCAACTCGGCGCCGGTCGGCCGGGCGCAGGGGCTCACGACCTCTGCGGATCTGAAAATTCGGGCGATCGCGATGAACCTTAACTTCGTCTTCACGGCGGGAAAGCTCAACGGCAGCACAATCAGCATCCTCGGCCGGAATCAGATAGGGGATCCGGCGAGGGAGCTTCCGGTGGTCGGCGGCACCGGTTTTTTTCCGGTTCGCGCGGGGATACGCCGTCACAACCACTTACTCGAATGACGCGGCGACGAATTACGGTGTGTTGCAGTATACGTTTTACGTGACTTATTACAGCGTCGGAGCACCAGCCGACATATGAGTTTTTTTTCTTTGGTCCGCCGCCGTAGTGAGCTGACATGTGAGATATGTTGCGTTTATGGTAACGATGTCGTTTTTAATATAAGTCGCGAGTTTTAATTTTTAATAATTTTCTTTTGTGATGTCCGATGTTACAAATATATGGTGTATTGTCGCAATGATGTTATTTTGTGATGGAATTGATGGATTTTAAGTTTTTTTATGCGAATAAATAATTTTATTTTTATTATAACAAAATGGATATGTTCATGGATTGACTCAAACGAATATCTCATCAAATTCAAATTGAAATGGTCGCATCGCATGTGATAGTATGAATCACTTAGATACTAGTATTTGGAACTGCAATGTAGGTCCGGGTAAAAAAGAAACATTTGCTTTAATCATAGCTTCTTTTTTTCCTATTATTTACTCATTTATTATTACAATTTTGTGAGGTCGGCAGCTTTGTATTTTAGTTAACGAGTTCAGATCCTCTGTACTACAGTTTTTCTGGTATCCCACTATATTATTTTCCATATTTTAAGTAATATTTACTGTCAGTATAAAAATTGTTTTTACATATGAATCATAGATAAATAAATAAAATTTTAAAAAACAACAATACTTTTTAAAAATAATTGTGAAATACAAAGTGAGACACCAAAGTTATCAGACACATTTAACAATTGATGCAAAATCACACCTTCTCCAAAATCAATTCCCATTTCAATTAAATTAGAAACAAAAATATGGCCTCAATTGGTCTTATTCTAACAAGCTCGTTATCTTCTCGTGTCCACGCTAGATGTGTATGCAAGAAAATGAGGCCCCTCGATCGTACTATTTTATTATTAGGGTTTATTTTGAAAGATTAATCTTTGATAGATAAAAATATATAATAAGATTAATTCTTTATTTATTTTTATAGATTGAAACTTTGAAATATTTCAATACCCTTGATTAATTTTATCATTTAAACTACTTTTTCTTAATTCTTATCGGAGGATGAAATTTGAGAAATTTTACTATTCATATAAAAATATTTAATGTAATAGGAAGAATAGACATTTGGAACAATAATCGAGTTAAAGTGTGCAGCTTTTTGCAAGTGTACTGGCCTTTGTATGTTGATGGTGTTTAAATAAAAGGGGACAAACTACATGTGGTTAGAATTATTTTTTCTTAATGTTCCCAAACTTAGAAATTTTCCCCAATTTGAAGTTGACATGGACTACCGAAAATATAGCATGGCAATGCCGGATGCCTACTAAAACAACGTCGTTTTTTTAAAAAAATTATACGATGTCGTTTTGATTTCCAACTACAATTAAAAAAAAAATCAAGGTTGTGGGAGAGCGTGAAGAAGGTAGGGTTAGGGGATTTCCACTACCGTTGCGACTTCATCAGGCCTAGGGATGACAGTGGATCTTGAACCCGGTTCAGATCCGTGGATCCAGAACTAAATTAAAAATAATAAATAAATTATATTCAAAAGAATAAAAACTAAAAGTAATTAGATAAACGTATGTTGTGTTATATTTTTTATGATGGAAATTAGATGTTGTTGATTTTGTGAATTTTTTTTAATTTAATTTAAAAATAGTAGATCCATGGATCTGGACCCGTGGACCCGCGGATCTGACGGATCTGGATCCAAATTTTTCAGATCAACGGATCTGGATCTGGATCTGGATCTGGTATATGCAAACGGATCTGGATCTGGTATTGGCCAGACCCGGTCCAGATCCAGCCCGTTGCCATCCCTAATCAGGCCGCTACCATTAACCTCCTCGCCGCCACAACTTCATCAGGCGATTTCTGCCGCCGTCAACCACCACCATTATCATCCCCTTCAACCATTACCACGGCGATAACCAAGTCCACACCGGAGAGAGTGAAGCTGTGCCCAAACACCCTGAACCACCACCCACCCCTAAATCAAACCCCAGGGCCGCCTCCCTCCTCCCACCCCCTAATCGAATGAGCACACTGACACTGCTGCGCGCCCGCTGCTGCGCCACAAATCGAAGGGGCATACCGCCATCGCGCCACATATCTAAGGTCAAGGTCGAGCATTTGTTGTCATCTACTCTTAATCGTGCAGGCGGCGAGGAGGTTAATCCTCCTTCGATGTGGCGTTACACCGGGCACGGACTTGAAAGCCGGAGCAAGCGGTGAACGCTGGAATGGCGGCGCGCTCTTGGAGGCGTCACGGCAACCTCCAGAACGGCTTTGAGCCGCGGCGACCGGCAACGAATTCGCAAGCCGCGGTGCTGATGCTGATTTGGGTGGCAAATGGCTATGGGGGTGGGGGTTCAGGGTGTTTGGGGTAGGAGTAGGTGTTTTTTAATTTTTTTGTAAATTAATTTATTACTAACAAGATTATTAAAAAATAAAATAATGACATGTCATATCTTATTGCCATGCGTCATAAGTGTTTGTCATGTAATATGGTCGGATTATTCCACCGTGACATTAAGAAAAAATTTATAGTTTATGAATTCCTACGTCTAGGGATGGCAACGGGCCGGATCTGGACCGGGTCTGGCCAATACCAGATCCAGATCCGTTTTCATATACCAGATCCAGATCCAGATCCAGATCCGCGGATCTGAAAATTTTGGATCCAGATCCAGATCCGTCAGATCCGCGGGTCCACGGGTCCAGATCCATGGATCTACTATTTTTAAATTAAATTAAAAAAAATTCACAAAATCAACAACATCTAATTTCCATCATAAAAAATATAACACAACATACGTTTATCTAATTACTTTTAGTTTTTATTCTTTTGAATATAATTTATTTATTATTTTTAATTTAGTTAATATTATTAGTAAACTAAATATAAAATATAAAATATATATATATATATATATATATATAAAATAAAACGGATCCATGGGTCGGATCTGGGCCGGATCCGGATCTAAAATTTTAAGATCCAGATCCAGATCCGTTTTCAAAACTGAGATCCAGATCCAGATCCAGATCCGTCGGGTCCAAAAATTTGAGATCCAGATCCGTAAAAACGGATCTGGATCCACGGATCTGGACCGGGTCCAAGATCCACTGCCATCCCTACCTACGTCAAATTGAAAGGTCGTGAGAAAGTCGCAAAAAAACCGAAACCTTTTGAATTTATAGGCAATTAACCCCCTTTTTTTATTGTATCTCTTTATTATATCTAGTATTTTAATATATAGTATATAATATCATTATTATATTAAATTTGTATTTCAAGAAATTGACATAACCCTATTTTGTGTTTTGAAAATTTAAATCGACAAAAAAATTCCCTACTGTACCTCATTGCACATATTTTGAAGCTCAGTAATAATGTTTGGTTGAAACTAATTTTTATGGTGTAGTGGTGGATGATCTGCTGTGGAATTCGATGAAGAAGATAAAACTAATTATAGAACGAAAGAGACGAGAGGCAATGCCGTTTTGGTGATCGATGTACATTATGTTGGGGGCTCCTCTTGATTGGCTTGACAATGTACTATGCCGACAACGGAGATTAACGTCGTCGGCCCTCGACACCACTCCGGCAGCTCACAACAGTCGAAGCTACAAAGGAAGAAGTATAATTTATGTATGTTTTGGCGGATCCGGGAATTTTAAATTGAGGGTGCAAAAAAAAAATCTTATAAATATAAGGTTACGTTTACTTTGATGGATAAATTTATCCATGGAAAAATGATGAATAACACAAATTTATGCCTTTGAATGTCTCATTTATTTTATAACATTTGACACAAAAGAGATTCTTACCATTTTTCCTTCCTTATTTTCACTTCAAGGATGAATAATATTATCACACCAAAAATGGATGGATAATATTATTCATCCTTGAAGTGAAAATAAGGAAGGAAAAATGTTTTTGTGTCAAATGTTGGAAAAGGAATGAGACATTTAAAGACATAAATTTATGTTATCCATCATTTATGTGTATTTTGGCGGATTCAGGAATTTTAATTTGAGGGTGCAAAAAAAAAATTCATAAACATAAATATAAAAAATATTTAATGTTAAAAATAGTACATCCCAAAAGTATTGTTAAAAATTTGAAAACGTTGTGGAGCTATACTGTGCGATGTTATTCTGATTTTTCTTTTTTCAAACTTTCGCTGCATTTCAAAATCCCATGGTTCTGATTAATTGATAATTTGTGTTAACGGTGGGCTTCAGGTAAAATAAGAAATGATGTTGTTCTATTTTTTTTTTTTTTTCAAACTTTCGCTGCATTCCAAAATCCCATGGTTCGAATTTGTGCAAATTCTTTTAATCAAGGGTTAATTGTAGTTTATGGTCCGAACTTTGGAGTTATTTGTAAATATGGCCCGAACTTTAAAAAATATAAAAAAATAGCCTAAACTTTGAAATCATTTGCAAAAATTGCCTGAACTTTGAAAAATACAAAAGAATAACCTGAACTTTGAAATCATTTGTAAAAATAGCCTGAACTTTGGAGTCATTTAAAAAAATGGCATTAACTTTAAAAAATACAAAAAAATGGCATGAACTTTGAAGTCATTTGTAAAAACGGTACGAACTTTATTAATACAAAAAATGACTCAATTTTTTTTTATCAAATGTATAAAAATGGCATGAGCTTACACTTTCGGAATCGAATTATGACAACGTGGAAAGTTCGACATTGACGTGAAAATTATAAATTCACTTGGAATATTTATAATAAAGTATGATAATTAATCTCTTATCATAAGAATTTTAATCTCGTACAAATAATTTTTCTCTCGTAAAATATTATTGACAATACGAATTTTTTAAACTTCGAGTACATAAAATTCATATTACGCACAGATAGAGAATTTTCACATACTTTTCAGGTCATTTTAGATTTTGTATTTATGAAAGATCGAGTCATTTTAGATTTTTTTAAATTCAGGTCATTTTTACAAATCTTCATAATTCAAATTATTTTTTGTATTTCTTTTAAAGTTCAGACAATTTTTACAAATTTTCAAAATTCAAATTATTTTTGTATTTTTTTTAGATTCGTGTTATTTTTACAAATGACTTTAAAGTTTGGCTATTTTTACAAATGACTTCAAAGTTCATGTCATTTTTTGTATTTTTTAAAGTTCATGTCATTTTTACAAATGACTTAAAGTTCAAGCCATTTTTATAAATAACTACAAAGTTCATGCTATTTTTCTGTATTTTTAAAGTTCGAGTCATTTTTACAAATGAATTCAAAGTTCAGGCTATTTTTTTATATTTTTTAAAATTCGGGCTATATTTACAAATGGCTCAAAAGTTCGGGCCATAAACTACAATTAACCCTTTAATTAATTAAGAATTGTGTTGATGGTGGGCTTCAGGATCGTAAAACAAAAAGATAATGAGATGATGGGCTTTGCTTTAAATTGGGCCAATAGAATTTAGGATTTTTAAATTAGATTTTTGCTTTGATCTGGGTTACATTTTTAATTGAGGCTGCATATTTTTAACTCAAAATAATTTATATATAAATAATAATACTACTAATTTTTATTTTTATTTTTTGTGGGGGGATGCAGCTGCACCCCCATGTTCTACATTGAATCCGCCAGTGTTTTCAGCCAAATGGTAAAATGGTTTATGCCTAAGATCAAACGTCTTAAATTTGAATACATTGTTATGCTGTTTTTAAATTTTTTTATTTAATATTTTGTTAATCTAAAAAAAACTCATAGAAAATTGCAAGGGCTCGAAAGAAAAAGTCAATAAATGAGACTTTTGGAGTGGGCTGAGACCAACTTAACGTTGGGCCTACACAATCCCAACACAAGACCAACTTAATGGGTTGGTTTTCACGACAACTATATTTTTTTGTTAGAATGCTGCACTGAATTTATAAGTAGTGCATTCGCTCAAAATTAAGTGCAGTAAAATAATTGAATTTTCGACTTTCATGGGATTCGGATAATTCATCCATATATCAAGGTGATCATGTATTTAATGTAAGTTTTCGCGATCAAAATGTTTAAAAATAATTTTCAAATTGTCAATTTAAATAAGAGTTCTTATTTAAATCTCCTATTGTATATTAATTAAATATTAACTTAATTATAATATGTCTTTTCATCCACGAAAATTGTGATTTTTTTTTTCTTTTATCATTTTTATCCGTACAAAATAAGTAATGATGTTTTCATTTTGGTGTGCACTTACCCTCGTGCTTTCAATCACCTTCACACTCGGTATTTGCAAAAAAATCTATCTCAAAAACCATGCATCAACTTTCTAACAAAAATCAACTTTGGTGGTCCATTTCTCTTGTTTTTATATATCTCCCAACCATTGATTAAAACTTATTGAAAGATGATAAACTGCACATATGAATACTGTGAAGTAGACAGAAGAATCATGTACCGTAGAACGAGGTCACTACTTTCAAAATGGTGCCCACCAAGTGTTTGATTAAATTCGTAAAAGAATTCTAGCTGTAGTTCTGGTTTCTGTACGCTCACTTGGTGTTTGTCAAAATTCTTAGCCCAAAACAAAGCTGGATACAAGGAAAGTTGAGAGGAGAAACAAAGCACTGCTCTAAAAAATAGATATTCATGAGTTTTATTTTCAAAATTGCATAGTTTGCACATTTTGCTTAGACTTAGGTACTCCAATCTATCCACTGCTTTCAATTTTCCTTGAAGGCCAAACCATAATGTTATGGAGAATCTCGGTGGAATATATAAACAAAATATTATGTTTTGTTAATTTAAATAAAATAATAGGACAATAAAATGTAATTCAGTTGATAAGGTTCACGTTTATCATGGAGCAAAATGGGAACCATCGTCCTTAAAAGAAATAATAAATAAATAAAATAACAGATCAATTTTATTATACTGATATTGAAGAAAATTTAAGATACAAAAGGATTTTTAACTAAAATCTAAACACACACACACATAACATTGAAGAAAATTTTAGATAACACTTTAATTATCGGATGACGTCATAAATACACACACGATGTACGTGTGCAAAAGCATTAACCACTGTATCGCTTGACCAACACACGCATACATCTTTTATTTCTTAATTAATGTGTCTTTTACCAAATACAAGAAAAACAAACTCACGTTGAATGCGATAATTAAGCGTCTTACCAACAGACCACATTTCATCATCGCGTACATAAACATATCTATAACACAATGGAAGTCTCGATTTGAATTCCCTCACATTTGAGCAATCTCAACAACATCACTCTCGCCGAGCTTAGAATCGTAGGTGGCGTAGATGGTGTATTCCAACACATCGTAATTGGGGACGGCCGGATCCATGGGGTAGAAGGTCTGGATTGCGTATCCACGAGTAAATCGGAAAATGCCGGTGCCGCCGACCACCGGAAACTCCCGTTGGTCGTCCAAGATCTGGTTCCGGCCGAGGATGCTGAGCGTGCTGCCGGCTAACTTCCCCACCGTGAAGTAGAAGTTGAGGTTCAAGTGGATGCCGTACGTCGAGAGGTCGGCGTTGGTGGTGAGCCCTTGGACGCGGCCGAGCGGCCGGGAGTTGATGTCCGGCTCCTCCGTGATCAGGTCGTCGAGGACATGGATGCTGCCGAAGCTGTACGGAGACGTATTGGTTATGGAGGATGTCGCCACCTCGAACACGGTGGCGTTGGGGTGTCCCACCTGAAGATCTTGGACGTATAAATGGATCTTCACGATCTTTTCTTTCCCTAGGAAGATGTCGCGGAGGAAGCTCTCTTCCTCCGCGACGGGGCCTTGCTTTCTCGCGTACACATCTTGCGTGAATACGAGAAGGCATGAGATTGTTAGAATAGAACCAATAGATGCTAGCTTAGCCATGTTTTCTTTTTCTTTTTTGTAATTTGATTTTAGAGAAGGTGTGATTTGTTTTGAATCTAGGGATGGGTTTATATAGAGACTAGAGAGTTATCCAACAAATATTAATTGACTATCAAATAATGGAACATGTGGGGTAACTAAATTAAAAGAAGAGCTAGGCAAAATGGAAAATGTTTATTAATTTTGAGATAGCAAAAACAAATAATGTCCATATATATAAAAATATGTAAAAAGTGTTAATTCTTACGTCCAAGATCTGGTTCCGGCCGAGGATGCTAAGCGTGCTGCCGGCCAACTTCCCCACCGTGAAGTAGAAGTTGAGGTTCAAGTGGACGCCGTACGTCGATAGGTCGGCGTTGGTGGTGAGCCCTTGGACGCGGCCGAGTGGCCGGGAGTTGATGTCTGGCTCCTCCGTGATCAGGTCGTCGAGAACGTGGATGCTGCCGAAGCCGTACGCAGACGCATCGGTGATCGAGGATTTCGCCACCTCGAACACAGTGGCGTGAGGGTTTCCAACCCGAAGATCTTGGACGTATAATTGGAGCTTCGCGACATTTTCTTTCCCACTGAAGATGTTGCGCTTCCTCCGCAACGTAGCCTTGCTTTCTCGCGTACACATTCAGTGTGAACGCGTGCAAGCTGCATGATTGTTAGAATAAGACCAATAAGTGCTAGCTTTGTCATGTTTTTCTTTTCTTTCTTTTTTTGTAATTTGATTTTAGAGAAGGTGTGAGTGTGATTGGTTTTGAATCTGGGAATGGGTTTATATATTGGATATATCCAACAAATGTTAACTATCAAATAATATGGAACATGTGGGATCAGGGGCGGATCCAGGATTCAATGTTAGGGGGCTGAATCTATTGGACTACGGTGCTTGAAAATATTTACACGGGGGTTCGGGGGCGGGAGTCCCCGAAGCAAATTTTTTTGAGCATTCCGTACACTTCATTTTCATGCATTTTTCAACAATCACTTAATATAATAAGATAATTGTTTGCAATTCAATTAATTCAACATCAAGTAGATTGAAAGCATATAAAAACGTACTTTTATTCATTTTTCTTAAAAAAAAATTGTTTCATCTTCTAAACAAATAAACTAATTTTCATTGTTAGTAATTAGTAATTTTACTTTTACCTTTAGAATTGACTCAAATTTAACATTAAAAATTAACTAAGAAAGAAAAAATGATAAAAATAATATGGATAGTTGGATACTATAAATAACTCAATGTGTTGAGCAATTAATATGGATAGTTGGATACTATAAATAATGTATTACTATATTTTTTCTTGTATTTTTCTATTTATATACACATATATAGATATAAAACAAAATAATAAGAATATATATATATTTTAAAAAAAAAACTTAAAAATTGGGAGGGGGCTTGCTGAAGCCCCCCCTAGCCCCCCCTGGATCCGCCACTGCGTGGGATCACCGAAAAAGATAGGGTTTGGATAACTGAATCGATCTAGATTTTTTTTATATAAATTAAATAAGTAAATAAAATATTTAAAGACCGCATCATGATGGACTAGAACCCAGGTACTCAGGTATTGTGCATTAAATCAAACTAGCCATCCTATGCCATAAAAGTTTCGGAAGGAATCTAGTCGCCCATAAACTATCCCCAAAGTTGGTGTATTTAAGAGCCAATAACCCTTTTTATTATAACAAAATGGATATATATGTTCATGGATTGACTCAAACCAATATCTCATTAAATTCAAATTGAAGTGGTCGCATCGCATGTGATAGTATGAATCAGTTAGATATTTCGAACTGCAATGTAGGTCCGGGTAAAAAAGAAACATTTGCTTTAATCATAGCTTCTTTTTTTCCTATTATTTACTCATTTATTATTATAATTTTGTGAGGTCGGCAGCTTTGTATTTTAGTTAACGAGTTCAGATCCTCTGCACTACATTTTTTCTGGTATCCCACTATATTATTTTCCATATTTTAAGTAATATTTACTGTCAATAAAAAATTGTTTTTACATATATGAATCATAAATAAATAATTAAAATAAATTGCAACGTACTAATTAAAATTAAAAAAAAACAACAATACTTTTTAAAAATAATTGTGAAATACAAAGTGAGACACCAAAGTTATCAGACACATTTAACAATTGATGCAAAATCACAGTACCTTCTCCAGAATCAATTCCCATTTCAATTAAATTAGAAATAAAAACATGGCCTCAATTGGTCTTATTCTAACAAGCTCGTATCTTCTCGTGTCCATGCTAGATGTGTATGCAAGAAAATGAGGCCCCTCGATGGTACTACTCCATCCGTCCCACCGTATTTGAGACTCTTTCTATTTAAGGCATCCCACTGTAAGTGAGACTCTTTTCTTTTTTGGTAAAAATTTTACCCTTTAAACATATTTTCACTTTTTCACCTACAAACAAAATACAATTTTCTTAATTTCCGTGTTAAAAAAAAAGGTCTCGCATACAGTGGGACGGATGAAGTATTTTATTAGGGAACATTTATTTTGAAAAATTAATTTTGATAGATAAAAATAAGATTAATCCCTTGTTTATTTTGATGGATTGAAATTTTGAAATATTCAAAAACCCTTGATCAATTTTATCATTTAAACTATTTTTTCTTAATTCTTATCACATGATGAAATTTAAGAAATCCTACTATCCATATAAAAATAATTAATGTAATAGGAAGAATAGATATTTGGTACAATAATTGAGTTAAAGTGAGCAGCTTTTTGGAAGTGTAGTGGCCGGTGTATGTTGATGGTGTTAATAAAAGGGGACAGACTACATGTGGTTAGAATTGTCACATTTTTTTTTTGTTAAATGCATGTAATATCATGAACTTAAATTAAAATTTGAATTTAGCACGATTTTTAAAAGTTTCAATAAGTATTATCATCAACTTTGCCCCGTGTCCAATTTTAACATCGATTTATTTTCCGGCAGAACCACGTGGCAATGACGTGTCTTCCAAAATGACACGTCATAATTTGTAACTTAAAAATGTCCAATTTAAATGTGTAAGTTTACTTCGTGTTCAATTTAAATATGTAACTTTACTCCATGTTCAATTTTAGCACCGAATAGAGAGAGAGAGAGAGACGAGCATGGTCGGAGAAGGTGGGTTTTTATGGGAAGGGAAGAAAATCGAAGAAGAAGAAGAAGATTTATTGCTATACAAATCGAACTTGATTTATTTCTATACAAATCAAACTTGAGTGTTTGCTATCGGTGGGAGTCCTGCTGTCCAGCCAAGAGCAGGGGAGGTGGCGGTGGTTCAGAGCTGTTGCTCGTCCGGCGAGAGAGAGCGTCGGTGAGGGCAGCGGCATGTGGCTGGATGGCCGCGATTTAGGTGTTTGAAGTTGGGCATCTAAGGTTTAAGGGAAAATGGCAGTGTTACAGTCGCCGGAATCGATTGACTGCGACCCCTTTGCCGTTCGAAATTGGAGCTAAAGAGGGAAGGCCGAAGGGAGGTTGAAGGGCAGAGGCACGAATTGATCTGTGTCGTCGCCGGAGGTCGCGAAGGGGGAGTCGGCGACGCGAGCTGTGCGTCGTGCTTGGAGGAGGAGAGGAGCTCGCCAACGGGAAGAGGAAGGGGTGATGGAGGAGAGGAGCAAAATCCGGCGAGCAAAACGCAGCGTTTTGCTCACCGGAAGGAAACTTGTGCCGGCAAGCCACGTCATTGACACGTAGGATTCAATTTGGGGGAAAAAAACGACGTTAAAATTGAACACAGGGTAAAGTTGGTCATATTAATTGGAACTTTTAAAAGTCGTGTTAAATTTAAATTCGACTTAAGTTCATGATATTACATGCATTTAACCCATTTTTTTTCGTTCCTATTTTGATCGTGGTCTTTTGCCTACGGATGAGATCCTCTATTCTACGTGCACAAAATTCAATGTTTCACAATTTTTTTAGAATAAATTGCCTGTAAATTCATAAGGTTTTTTATTTTTCGCGACTTTTTCACGACCTTTCAATTTGATGTAGGAATATATAAACGGAATTTTTTTTCTTAATGTTCCCAACTTAGAAAATCCTAGCTCCAATTTGAAGCTATACGAATACGACGTTGTTTTCCAACTACAATTTAAAAAAAATAAAAATCTAGGTTGTGCGAGAGCGCGGAGAAGGCAGGGTCAGGGGATTTCCGCTGCCGTCAACCACCACCATTATCATCCCCTTCAACCACTACCACGATGATGACCAAGTCCACGCCGGAGAGAGTGAAGTCGTGCCCAAACACCCTGAACCACCACCCACCCCAAAATCGAAGGGGCACACCGCCGTCGCGCCACAGATCTAAGGTCAAGGTCGAGCATTTGTTGTCATCTAATCTGAATCGTGCAGGCGGCGAGGAGGTTAATCCTCCTGCGATTTGACGTTACACCGGCACAGGCTTGGAAGCCGGAGCAACCAGTGAACTCTGAGACGTCGCCGCGGCAACCTCAGGAACGCCTTCGAGCCGCGGTGACCAGCGACGAATTTCACGAGCCGCAGTGGGAATGCTGATCTGGGTGGCAGATGGGTTTGGGGGGTGGTGCGGGTTCAGGGTGTTTGGGGGTGTTGGGAAAAGTGGTGAATAAATATTCACGAGTGTCCAAATAAATGACACTTGCACAGCGGAACCAGGATAATTCTTTTCCCTCTTGCTGGATTACAAAATGGGATCCAAACCAAAAAAAATATTTGGTGCAAAATATAAGAAAATATGAGACAAGAATTTTTACGTGGAAAACCCAAATTGGGAAAAACCACGAGACCGTAGTCTAGAAATCTTCCACTATGTATATAGTAGGTTTACAAAATTCTCCCTACACAAAATAGGGGAAACACAAATCTCAAGTTTAATAACTTGGAAAACACAAGAGGACTGAGCTACTATTTTAAGAGAGATGAAAAATCCTATGATTTTTCCTCACACTTTTCTTCTCTCAAAAAGCACTCACCACACTCTCTCTTGTTTTGCCTCACACTTCTCGCACTTCTGCACACCTTTCCTTCTGCAGAATGAGCTCAATTTATAGGCAAAATTGAGCTGCCGATTGTTGAAAAAATGAGCAGCAGCAATTGTTGAAGCTGCAATTATTGAACTTCAATTAATCTGCACAACTAATAGTCAAAAAGTTGTGGCTCAAATGTCAAAAGGTTTGGGGCCCACATCAAAGTGGAAGACAAACTCAACAATTCTCCCCCTCCACTTGATGTGGGGATTCAACTAGACCTGCTTCACGTTTGCAGATCTCAAACTTATCTCGGGGTAAGGACTTGGTAAACATATCTGCACCATTCTCATCGGTGTGGATCTTCTCGAGCTGCATTAGTTTTCTTTCAAGTACATCTCGAATCCAGTGATATCTCACATCAATATGTTTCGTTCTCAAGTGAAAACTCGAATTCTTACTCAAGTGAATTGCACTTTGACTGTCGCAGTAAAGCACATACTTCTCTTGCTTCAAGCCCAACTCTTGTAGAAACTTCTTCAACCACAACACCTCTTTGCAAGCTTCCGTCACAGCAATGTACTCAGCTTCCGTTGTGGATAATGCCACGCATTTTTGAAGTTTCGATTGCCACGAGATAGCTCCCCCTGCAAGTCTCATCAGGTATCCAGATGTGGATTTCCTGGAATCTATGTCACCAGCCATGTCTGCATCCACATATCCTTCAAGTAGAATATGGTTATCACCAAACTTCAGACAAAGTTTAGAAGTACCTCTCAGGTACCGAAATATCCATTTCACTGCTGTCCAATGCTCTTTTCCTGGGTTTGAGAGAAATCGACTAACCACACCAACTGCGTGAGCGACGTCAGGTCTAGTGCATATCATAGCATACATTAGACTCCCCACCGCAGAAGCATATGGAATCTTTTGCAGTTCTTCCTTTTCTGTCTCACTTGTCGGGCATTGTGCTGAACTTAGCTTCATATGACCCGCAAGTGGAGTGGCGACTGGCTTCGACTTGCTCATTCTAAATCTTTCAAGAACTTTCTCAATATATTGTTCTTGAGATAACCAGAGCTTCTTGCTCTTCCTGTCCCTGAAGATCTTCATTCCAAGGATCTGCTTAGCCGCGCCTAAGTCTTTCATCGCAAAAGACTTGCTTAGCTCTTTCTTCAGCTTATCAATCTTGCTGGCATCATGGCCTACAATTAACATATCGTCAACGTAGACTGACAATATGATAAAATCACCTCCTGTGAACTTCTTGAAGAAAACACAGTGATCAGAGGTGGTCTTGTTGTAGCCATGGGTTGACATGAAGGACTCAAACTTCATGTACCATAGTCTGGGAGCTTGTTTCAGGCCGTACAAGCTCTTCTTCAACCTGCATACAAGGTTCTCTTTTCCTTTGACTTTGAAACCTTCAGGTTGGTCCATGTAGATTTCTTTGTCTAAATCTCCATGTAGAAATGCAGTCTTCACATCAAGTTGCTCGATCTCCAGGTCCAAACTGGCAGCAATCGCGAGCACCACTCTGATTGAAGACATCTTCACCACTGGTGAGAAAATCTCTTCAAAATCAACACCCTTTTTCTGACTGAAACCCTTCACAACCAGTCTCGCCTTGTACCTTGGTTGTGAGCTATTCTCCTCAGCCTTTAATCTGTAGACCCACTTGTTTTTCAGCGATCTCTTGCCGGCTGGCAACTTCACTAAGTCATAGGTGTGATTTTCAACTAAGGAGTTCATCTCCTCCTTCATGGCTTCTAACCACTTCTCCTTTTGGTCATGCGCCATGGCTTCTACAAAACTCTGTGGCTCTCCTCCATCAGTGAGCATTACATACTCATGTGGGCTATATCTGGTAGAAGGTTGTCTTTCTCTGGTAGACCTTCTGACTGGAGGGACATCATCTTGTATAGGTGGAGTCTGATCGTCACCTGCTTCGTCATCAACCGGATCACCATGCTCCGATTGGGTATCTCCCCCGTAATTCTGGAATGTCGGTGAAGGAACTGGATCTAAGTTGACAGGAACTTCTGAATTAGATTCAGGCTTTTCCTTCGCATCATCAGGAACTTGATCTTCAAGGAATACAACATCCCTGCTTCTGATGACTTTCCTGTTAACTGGGTCCCATAATCTATAACCAAACTCTTCATGAGCGTATCCCAAGAAGATACATGGTTTGGTTTTATCATCAAGCTTGGATCTCTCATCTTTTGGAATGTGAACAAAAGCCCTGCAGCCAAACACTCTCAAGTGTTTGTAAGACACGTCTTTCCCTGACCAAACTCTATCTGGAATGTCACCACCCAGAGGAGTTGATGGAGAAAGGTTGATCAAGTCAACTGCGGTCCTCATAGCTTCACCCCAAAAGGATTTTGGCAGTTTGGAGTGCGACAGCATGCATTTGATTCTCTCACAAATTGTTCTGTTCATCCTTTCTGCCACGCCATTATGTTGAGGGGTCTTTGGGACGCTTTTCTCAAGCTTGATACCATGGTTCCTGCAGTGTTGCTCAAACGGGCCTTGGTACTCACCGCCGTTATCTGCACGAACACACTTCAGTTTCCTTCCTGTTTGTCTCTCGACTTTTGCTTGAAAATTCTTAAAGACCTCCAACGTTTGGTCTTTGGTTTTCAAAGCAAAACACCAGACTTTCCTCGAAAAATCGTCAATGAAAGTGACGAAATATAGTGCGCCACCAAGAGTTCTGTCTTTCATGTAGCACAAATCTGTGTGCACCAAATCAAGAGGTTGAGCTCTTCTTGAGGGAGAGAAGCTCTTGAATGCAACTCTGTGTTGTTTTCCGGCCAAACAATCAACACAGGTTTCCAAGTGCATTCCTTTTACCTCAGGGATGAGGCTTCTTCTAGCCAAGATCTCCAGACCTTTCTGGCTCAGATGCCCAAGCCTCTTATGCCATATCTCAATGGAGGAATTTTTGACGACTGCATTCACCTCTCCATTGGACAACGTTGCATGCATCATGTAGAGAGAATTTTGCTTTCTACCCTTTGCTGCAATTAGAGAGCCTTTGATTAGCTTCCATTTTCCTTCGCCGAATGGTTGAAGTAACCATCATCGTCGAGCTTGCCAGTGGAAATAATATTGAGTCTGATATCAGGAACATGTCGGACATCTTTTAAGATAAGCTTACATCCAGTGTTAGTAAGCAGGACAATGTCTCCTATACCAGCAACTTCTGTCACACCATGATTGGCCATTCTAACTTTGCCAAAGCTGCCACCGGTGTAGGATGCAAACATATCACGATGTGGTGTAATGTGATATGATGCACCCGAATCAACGATCCAGTCTGTTTGTTGGCATGACGAACTCACAAGAGCATCATCGCAAACTACGACAACATCGCCATCAGTTGCAACTGCTGTTGTGTCATTCTCAGCTTTTTCATTATTTCCACGCGCTTGATCTCTTTTCTTCTTTCTGCAGTCTCTCTCATAGTGGTTTGGACCACCGCAATAATGGCATTTGAAGTCTTTTCTGGGTTTAGACTTCCCCCTGGATTTATCTCTCGAGTATTGAGAGCCTTTACTTTTACTTCTCCCTCGATCTCCGTTTTCAGCAATCATCGCCTTTGTCTCAGAAGAACGTTCTTGATCTTTTCATCTGGATTCTTCATTAAGAAGACAATCTTTGACCATCTGCAAGGTCAGTGCTCCACCTGGAGCCGAGTTGCTGATTGACACTACAAGAGTGTCCCAACTGTCCGGCAACGAACTAAGTAGCAATAAAGCTACGACTTCATCATCAAGAGAAATCTTCATGTTGGTGGATTGGTTGATAAGACCCTGGTATGCATTGAGGTGCTCCGTCATGTTGGCACCCTCCGCATATCGCAAGCGAACGATTTTTCTGATGATGGAAGCTTTGTTTAAAGCATTTTTCCTTTCAAACATAGCTTCCATTTTCTTCCAAAGAACGTCAGCTTTTTCCTCATTAGCAAAATGATGAAAAATACTGTGTTCAATGAAGCGCCGGACGTAACCAACTGTTTTTCTGTGCATGATGAGCCATTCATCATCACTCATATCCTTTGGTTTGGCATCATCTCCATGTAAGGGCAAATAGAGATCCTTACAATAGAGAAGATCCAACATGCTTGGCTTCCAAATTGAGTAATTTGATCCGTTCAATTTGAACATACCACCAAGCGACGACGATTCCTCCATTTTTAATCCGCCTAAGAACCAAGGTGGCTCTGATACCACTTGTTGGGAAAAGTGGTGAATAAATATTCACGAGTGTCCAAATAAATGACACTTGCACAGCGGAACCAGGATAATTCTTTTCCCTCTTGCTGGATTACAAAATGGGATCCAAACCAAGAAAAATATTTGGTGCAAAATATAAGAAAATATGAGACAAGAATTTTTACGTGGAAAACCCAAATTGGGAAAAACCACGAGATCGTAGTCTAGAAATCTTCCACTATGTATATAGTAGGTTTACAAAATTCTCCCTACACAAAATAGGGGAAACACAAATCTCAAGTTTAATAACTTGGAAAACACAAGAGGACTGAGCTACTATTTTAAGAGAGATGAAAAATCCTATGATTTTTCCTCACACTTTTCTTCTCTCAAAAAGCACTCACCACACTCTCTCTTGTTTTGCCTCACACTTCTCGCACTTCTGCACACCTTTCCTTCTGCAGAATGAGCTCAATTTATAGGCAAAATTGAGCTGCCGATTGTTGAAAAAATGAGCAGCAGCAATTGTTGAAGCTGCAATTGTTGAACTTCAATTAATCTGCACAACTAATAGTAAAAAAGTTATGGCTCAAATGTCAAAAGGTTTGGGGCCCACATCAAAGTGGAAGACAAACTCAACAGGGGGTAGGGGTAGGTGTTTTTTAATATTTTTGTAAATTAATTTATTAACAAATAAGATTATTAAAAAAAATTGCCATGTAATGTGGCAGGATTTCTCCACCGAGGTAACATCAAGAAAAAATTTATAGTTTATGGATTCCTACGTCAAATTGAAAGGTCATGAGAAAGTCGCAAAAAATTTGAAACCTTTTGAAGATACTGACAATTATTCCTTTTTTTTTATTGTACTATCTCTTTATTATATCTAGTATTTTAATAATATATTGTATATAATATCATTATTATATTAAATTTTTATTTCAAGAAATTGAAATAACCCTATTTTGTATTTTGAAAATTTAAATCGACAAAAAAATTACCTACTGTACCTGATCATCGCACATTTTTTGAAGCTCAGTAATAATGTTGTTGATTCCTCAAAAAAAAAATGTTTGGTTGAAACTAAATTTTTTGGTGTGGTGGTGGATGATCTGCGGTGGAATTCGATGTAGAAGAGTAACTAATTATATAGAACGGAAGAGACGAGAGGCAATGCCGTTTTGGTGATCGATGTACATTATGTTGGGGACTCCTCTTGATTGGCTTGACAATGCACTATGCCGACAAACGGAGATTAACGTCGGCTCCTCAACACCGTCGGCCCTCGACACCACTGCAGCAGTTCACATTAGTCGAAGCTACAAAGGAAGAAGTAAAACACTTGTGTGTTTTGGCCAAACGGTAAAATGATTAATGTCTAAGGTCAAAGGTCTAAAGTTTGAATACATCGTTACGCGCCTTCTAAATTTCTTTGTTTAATATTGTTAATCGATCAAAAAAAAATTCATAGAAAACTGCAAGGGCCCGAAAGAAAAAGCCACTAATAAATGGGCCTTTTGGAGTGGGCTGAGGCCAACTAAACGTTGGGCCAACACAATCCCAACAGTTCTATTTACCAAAAGATATAATGGGTTGGTTTTCACGAGAACTATATATTTTTGTTAGAATACTGCACTGAATTTATAAGGTTATTGTGCATTCGTTCAAAATTAAGTGCAATAACAATTGAATTTTCGCCTTTCATGGGATTCGGATAATTTATCCATGAAGGTGATCACGCATTTAGCGTTAGTTTTCGCGACCAAAACGTTTAAAATAATTTTCAAATTGCCAATTGAAATAAGAGTTCTTATTTAAATATCCTATTGTATTAATATCTATATATTATATATATAGATATAACTTCTCTATTTTGATTAATTAAATATTAACTTAATTATAATATATACTCTTTTCATCCACAAAAATTGTGATTTTTTTCTCATTTTTGTCTGTACACAATAAGTATGATGTTTTCATTTTGGTTTGCACTCACCCTTATGCTTTCAATCACCTTCACACTCAATATTTACAAAAAAAAAAATCCCTATCTGAAAAGCCATTTCTCAATTTTCTAACAAAAATCAACTTTGGTAGTCCATTTCTCTGGTTTTTAGATATCTCCCATTCATTGATTAAAACTTATGAATACTGTGAAGAAGACAGAAGAATCACTGTGCTGTGAAACGAGAAGTCACTGCTTTAATCAAATGTTTGATTAAATTCGTAAAGGAATTCTAGTTGTAGTTCTGGTTTCTGTACGCTCACTAGGTGTTTGTCAAAACTCTTAGCCCAAAACAAAGCTGCTCTATATGTTCATGAGTTTTATTTTCCAAATTGCATAGTTTGCACATTTTGCTTAGACTTAGGTACTCCAATCTATCCAATGCTTTCAATTTTCCTTGAAGGCCAAACCATAATGTTATGGAGAATCTCGGTGGAATTTATACTTATTACTACTAGATATACAAACAAAATATTATGTGTTGTTAATTTAAATAAAATAATAGGACAATAAAATGTAATTCACGTTTATCATGGAGCAAAATGGGAACCATCGTCCTTAAAAGAAATAATAAATAAAATAACAGATCAATTTTATTATAATATTGAAGAAAATTTAAGATATACAATAGGATTTTTAACTAAAACCTAAACATACACCACACACATAACATTGAAGAAAATTTTAGATAACACTTTAATTATCGGATTACGTCATAAATACACACAGGATGTGTGCAGATGCATTAACCACTATATCGCTTGGCCAACACAGGCATACATCTTTTATTTCTTAATTAAAGCGTCTTTTACCAAATACAAGAAAAACAAACTCACGTTGAATGCGATAATTATATACAACAGACCGCATTTCATCATCGCGCACGTAAACATATGTATAACACAATCGAAGTCTCGATTTGAATTCCCTCACATTTGAGCAATCTCAACAACATCACTCTCGCCGAGCTTAGAGTCGTAGGTGGCGTAGATGGTGTATTCCAACACCCCGTAATTAGCGACGGCCGGATCCATGGGGTAGGAGGTCTGGATTGCATATCCACGAGTAAATCGGAAAATACCGGAGCCGCCGACCACCGGAAACTCCCGTTGGTCGTCCAAGATCTGGTTCCGGCCGAGGATGCTGAGCGTGCTGCCGGCTAACTTCCCCACCGTGAAGTAGAAGTTGAGGTTCAAGTGGATGCCGAACGTCGAGAGGTCGGCGTTGGTGGTGAGCCCTTGGACGCGGCCGAGCGGCCGGGAGTTGATGTCCGGCTCCTCCGTGATCAGGTCGTCGAGGACATGGATGCTGCCGAAGCTGTACGGAGACGTATTGGTTATGGAGGATGTCGCCACCTCGAACACGGTGGCGTTGGGGTGTCCCACCCGAAGATCTTGGACGTATAAATGGATCTTCACGATCTTTTCTTTCCCTAGGAAGATGTCGCGGAGGAAGAGGTTCTCTTTCTCCGCGACGGGGACTTGCTTTCTCGCATACACATCTTGCGTGAATAGGAGAAGGCATGAGATTGTTAGAATAGAACCAATAGATGCTAGCTTAGCCATGTTTTCTTTTTTCTTTTTCTTTTTTGTAATTTGATTTTAGAGAAGGTGTGATTTGTTTTGAATCTAGGGATGGGTTTATATAGACACTAGCGTATGGGTACTGTGTAAGCATTTCAAAGATAATGCACGCTTACACACTCGCACGACCTAGCGTAGAAGTGTGTAAGCATACAAAGATAAACACGAGCCAACGGTGATGCAAGAAATGTGATAGGAGTGAAGGACTAAGCAGTGGTAGCGAGGGTTAGGGAAGATGAATTGATTGGGGTGAGGGTTTAGTTGATTGGGGAAGATGAAATATTATAAAAAAATGACTTATTGTCGCCGTTTAACTTGCAAAGTCATCTATAATATTCTCTTCGTCCACGACAAGTCATCTATAATACTTGGAAAGATATTTGGATTGTAATTTCTTACTCACCATGTTTACAACAAATAAAATGTCACACCAAATAATCATACTAAGTAAAAATTCAAAATTTTCAATTGATGCAGCTAAACTTTTAGCTTTACTTTTCAATTTTGCATCATCACAAATATCACATAATTTTAATAGAGCAACTTTGAATTCAACAAACTGAAATCTAATGCTCAAACACTTTTAATACAATTTTCTCAATGTGTATTTGACAAATATTTTTACTATGTACTAACCACTTTCAATCTTGCACCTCATTATTGCTTAAATTTTCTAGTATTGGGACTTGGGAGCATATGAAAAATGCCTAAAATAGTAAATTTAAGAGGGATATAAATTTTTTTGAGCCCCCGACAATGATGCAGGCTCGCCCGGCCCCGTGAGTTTTGACATAAACGGACAAACTAAATTAAACATAGCAAAAACAAATGGGTGTGTTGGTTGGGAACTCCATTATAAGAGAAGGCCCCTTCTATAAATATGGAATTTAATCTCGCGTTCAGAAATTAAGTAATGAAAAAGACGTATGCTTGAAAATATATATATAGTGGTGCCCTCCAATATTGGGAAATCAATCTATTCGGACCACAATTGAATGAATTGATACCCTAATTTGTGTTTAGAAATTTTCTCACATGTTTCATGAAAAGGTGGAAATGAATCTATTCGGACCACAATTGAATGAATTGATATATATCCTAATTTGTGTTCAGAAATTATCTCACATGTTTCATGAAAAGGTGGTCTTGGGTCGGATGGGATCATCTGTCCCATTATTTTGTGTGTATCACTCTTAATTTATCTATTTTATAACTATATTTTATAAAAATAAAAAATATTATTATATTATGAACTCTAATTACGATCCCTCCGTCCCATGAAGCATGACCTATTTCTTTTCGGCACGAGAATTAAGAAATTGGTATGTTGTGTGTTAAGTGTGGTAGATGAAAAAGTGAAAAGGTGAATAAATGGTAAATTTTTTTGTCATTTTTAGAAACAGGTCAAACTTCATGGGACAAACTAAAAAGAAAATTTGGTCATGCTTCGTGGGACGGAGGGAGTAATATTTATCACTAAAAATTGAAAATTTTAAAAATTATATACCCTAACTTTGAATTAATGAAACTCAAATAATCAATTATTAATTCAAATAAATGTGAAAAAATAATTATAAACCTTAATTGGATGAGTGAATCCTTGTTAATTACTCCATCCGTCCATGAAAGAACTTCCTATGAGGGAGTGACACAGGTTTTAAGAAAAAATATTGTTTAATGTATTGAGAGTGGAGAAAATGAAGTTGAGTGTATTGAGGATAGTGAAAAAGTGTTATAATTAATATTGAGAGTTGTGAAAAGTGTAAACAAAAGAGTAATTATAAGTGGTGGGGTATAGTCCAAAAATAGGTAGGAAGTTTTTTTGTGGACGTCCCAAACAGGAAAGATAAGAAGTTCTTTCGTGGACGGAGGGAGTATCTTTTTATAATATTAAAGCATAATAAATTAAAATTGAAGAAAATATAATTAAAAATTATAATAAATTAAGAGTGGCACACACAAAATTGTAGGACAGAGGATCCCATCTGGGTCTTGGGTATACCCGAATATATGTACCGTACAACCGAGTTACACCTTCACTTAAACTTTGACCCGCACCCTAATTTGAACCCATATCCTGACCCAACTCATATAAATAATACTCCATCCGTCCACCAAAGATATGTCACTTTACTTTCGGCACGAGTTTTAATAAAATGTAAGTAAAATTGGTAGTGGAGTAAGGGTCCCACTTTAAATGTGAGTGGAATGGTGTGGACCCTACTACTAAAAATGGATGTGACATATTTTTTGTGGACGGACGAAAAAGGAAATTGTGGCATATCTTTGATGGACGGAGTGAGTACTATTTTGGGTATGAATCAATCTGGTTGTACGGTACACCTAGGTGTACCCAAGATTTTGTGTTGCTTGAAAACGAATGAGATTTACTATTCCATAAATTTTTTAGGTGTGGTAGGCATTGAAAATATTAAGCAGATAAATAATGTAGACTGAAATAAAATAACAAATTCCAACGAATTGACTATAATTAATTATGGATTGACCAACATTTATAATTAATTTTTCCAACAATTTTTTTTTGTGTGTTGTTGTGTTCCATTATTGTATTTATTATTTTAATTATATGTTTATTAAGCTAAAATTTTATTAAGGATATCATTAATTATACTTAAATTAATTTAATTTGAAAAAAATGAAATTGAAAATAGTATGGCTAATTGTTGATCACTAGCTAATTCCCTAATAATAAAATACCGCAACTAAACGGTATTATTGTAGGCAAGTAACAGGATGAGTATCGTATCCACGTGATTGAATTCGTAAAATACAAAAAATAATAGAACACAAACACCTCTAAAAACACACTATCTCTGGAAAAAATTATGATAGCAATCAAGAAAAATATACTAACTAGCTCCCAAAAGCTCATAAACATTAGCTTAATTCCTATGCCATCCACTAGGATTCAAGGGGTCATAAGAGTTAATTTTATTCAAAATAAGACTCCTTTCATGTAATCTGTGTGGAATATTTTTACACATGCACAATGTTTTTGTTTGAGTGTGCTAATTACTAAACTATTGATTTAATCTGATTTTGTTATTAATTAGAACATCGACCAAACTTATTGTAGACATGACTAGCTAAATAATTGACGTCGTTTCTACCAACCGATTGTCAGGTGATAACGATTATATATACCGCGTCAATTATAGACCATTAACCCAAAATAATGTGTACCCTAACTTTGAATTTATCGGCCCTAATAATGAATTATTAATTACTCCCTCCGTCCCATAAATAATGACATGTTTTCCTCTTTGGGTTGTCCCACAAATAATGGTTTGTTTCCTTTTTAGGTTATAATTAACACTTAATTAAAAATTTTAATTATGCCAACAAAATCTTAATTATTTCACCCCTCCATTCCAATTCCACCGCCTCCCATCTCCTATCTCACTCTACCGCCTCCATCTTTCCAATTCTATCATCTCTCATCTCGCCGGTTCCACCCACCGCCGCCACTCTTCATCGGTTCGCTCGCCTCAACCCTCCGGCGAAGGCGCGACTCGCCGGACTTGTAGCAGTAGCAGCAGCGAAGGCGAAGGCGGTAGCGCCTTTTTTCTCTCTACCCGCCTCCACCCTCACCTTCTCCACCTGAACCGTCTTCTCCTCAGCCAGCTTCTCCTCCATTAGCCTTCCCTCCGCTGGTCGTCGGAGTTCTCTCCTCCGCCGCCTTCTTCCACCAACAATCACTGAACCTCTCCTTCAACCGCAAAACCCTAAATCCCTCAAACCCAGAAACTCCAGCGCCGCCGCCTTCACCGTTCAGAAACTCTAGCGCCGCTCCACCGCCTCCACCATCCTCAACCCTCGCTCGTCCCCATTGTCTTCTCTTGCGCTGCCTTCACTGAAAATCCCCTCCGCCGGCCAAGCAAACGCTGCACTCTGCGTCGAGATCCACGCTCGCCTCCACCCTCCCCTTTAATCTTTAGAAATTAGGTTGCTTGACACAGAGCAGGGGGAGGGAGAGAGACCAGGACGGAAATTAGGGCTACTCCAGTTCGCTCGCCTCCGGATCTGCGGCATCTCCTCCACTTTCGTCGGATCTTCGCCGCCTCTTCTACATCCTCCAGCTTTGTGAAAAATCGAAGAACAGAGGCTCTACCGCCTTCACCCTCTTTTGTTGATTTTTTTATTTTTTATTGCGTGAAAGATGGATTTCTTGAATCAATTGCTCTGTTGATTTTTTTTATTTTTTTATTTGTCTTCTGTGAATCGATCCATTTTTGTTCGGATATGTGGATGGATCCATTGTTATTTGAAATATTTGTAGATGGATTTGGGGGTGGGGAGAGACGACGAGGTGAAGAGAAGGTGGCGGCGCCGCCGGCCTCGCCGGTGATGAGAACGCCGACGGCAGCAACATAATTTTAGATGAAAAGATTTTCTTTTATTAACAATATTTAAAATTAATTAACCATAACATTAAAGATGTGAGCCATACAACTTATCTCTTAATATAAGTCTCCTTAATTCCTGTGCCGAAAAGAAACGGACCATTAATTGTGAGACGGAGGGAGTACTATAAATAAAATTAAATGATAAAAAATAATTAAATTTGATTTTGTTATCAATTAGGAATTCCGCCAAACTTACTGCTAACATAGCTTGCTGAAAAATTGACATTATTTCTGTCAACTGTTGTCAGGTGATAGCGATTATATATACCACATCAATTATAAACAATTAGCCCAAATTAATTAATGTGTACCCTAACTTTGAATTTAGCAACCCTAATAATGAACTATTAATTATTACACATAAAATTAAATGATAAAAAAAGTAATTATATGCCTTAATTAAATGAAGTAAACCCTAGTTTATAATTACAAAATAAACTAAAATCATACAAAATTGAAATCAAAGATAAAAAGCTGAAAGAATATTAAAAAAATTGAAAGTGGTCGGGATACCAAATATGGTACACGGAATCTCAAATATTTTTCTTACTACACGAGGAAAACACAAAATAAATAAATAAAATCTTATGACGTACATGGTGGATAGGGCTGTAAATTCGGGTACCCGCGGGTACCCTACCCGCAAAATGCGGGTACCCGCGGGACAAAATTGCCCGAAAACCCCAGCCTCACCTGACCCTCCTACATGTCGCGGGTACCCGAATACCCGCAGCGGGTATCCGCTGCGGGTATGAGGGTACCCTCAATTTCCCGCAAGTTTTTAATTGTGTATAATTGTGCGGGTATTTTGTCCCGTTGGAGGGTATTTTTTGTCCCGCAATGCCGCGGGTACCCGATACCCGCATTTTATAAACATTAATTAGTGACATTGTTTAGAAACATTAATTAGTGACATTGTTCTATTACAAAAATCTTCACCAACTTAATTGTGGTTACGTGACTCTCTCTGTCGAACTAACACAATTATATTTACACTAGTAAGACAAGATTTAAGTTATATACTATAAATTATTGACTATCTTATAATTAATTACATTATTGCGCCTTTATATCAAATCTATAATAATCATAATTAGGAGTGTAATTTATTTTAAGAAATACTATGGCTTCCCGCTTCCTTCCGGTATGATTTTCCTTTTCATAAAATTAAATTAATTCATAAATCATAATTATAAAAATTTAAATTGGAAATTTAAGTAATTTTGCAGGTATGCGGGTATCCGTCGGGGTACCCGCGGGTACCCGATACCCGCATTTTTTGAGAGATCAATACCCGATACCCGCAAAATCAGCACCCGATACCCGCGCGGGTATCGGAACAGGTGACGGTATACTCGATACCCGCAACCCGAATTTATACCCCTAATGGTGGATAACAATTATGATCTGATCAATACTTCATATCCCAATTTTGTGTTTGGAAAATTGAAATCGAGAAAGAAATTCAACTATTTTTGAAGCTCATTGTCACTTGTTTATGTGGAACTAATTAAATTTTACGGAATGGCGGTGGCCATGGATGATCTACGGTGGAATTTGATGAAGAAGATGAATTAATAAAACGAAAGAGAACGCGAGACAATGTGGTTTTATTATGACAATGAGTGCAGCTCAATTGATAAGACTTTACTCATCCAACCATTAGGGGGAGATTTTGAGTCACCACATGTGAAATTGAGAACTATTATTAATCCTCTTTAGATACGAAAAAAATAATAATTTGGTTTTAGGGGTGTGCATTCGGTTATATGGTTCGGTTTTTGTTAAAACCAAACCAAATCATATTTTTGTTCGGTTTGGAAAAAAATATCGAACCGAACCGGATTAACCAAATTTTTTATAATTAACCAAACCGAAAAAACGAATTAATCCAAAAAAAACTGAAAATTCCAAAAAAATAATAAAAAAAAACTATAAAATTTTTTAAAAATAGTAGAAGTTAGCTATTATAAAATTGTAATTAAAATATTATATTTATATATAGTATAAATATAATTCGGTTTTTGGGTTTTGTTCAATTTTAAAAAATCCGAACCGAACCGAAAAACCAAAATTTTATGGAAAAAAAAAACCGAACCGAATCGAACCGAAAAACCGAAAAAACTGAACCATATTTTAAAATTTCGGTTTGGATCGGTTCGTTTATTCGATTTCGGATTTTTTGCTCACCCCTAGTTTTGATGATGTGATGATAGATCAGAGCCACGCAATGGTGGGTGCTTGGTTTGACAATGCACTATGCCGCAATAGAGATTAACGTTGGCTCCTCAACACCGTCAGCCCTCGACACCACTCCGGCAATTCATGGCAATTGAAAGAAGAAGCCAAGAAATGGGCCTTTTGGCTAAGGCCGAGTAAACGTTGGGCCAACACAATCCCAACAATTGACAATTAAACGTAGTTTAGTTAATAAGACATTTTCACTCCAACTATAAAATTGGGGGTTCGAGTCACCACATACGAAAAATATTTTTTAACAAACACACACACACACAATCCCAACAATTCTATTTACCAGAAGACGTCGCTCTACATTTTTCGTGAGAATATTGCACATAACTTTAAAAGTTACCGTGCATTTGTCGAAATTATTGCATTAGGAAAATGGAATTTTCACCTTTTGTGGGATTCTAACAATTTAGCGATCAAGGTGATTAGCATTCACCGTAAGTCTTCGTGATCGAAGTGCTGAAAATGGTTTTTACCATTCTCAATGTAAATACTATTACGTTTAGATAGTCTAGGTTATATTAGTTTAATTATATAATATATTGTGATATATTTTCTTTAGGGAAAAGTATCAAATAAACCCCTGTCGTGGTGGCCCTTTTCACGTCTGGCCCCCAATAGTCGAAGGGGTATCAACTAAACCCCTGAACTAATTAAAATCGAATAATTTTCCCCCTCTGACCTAACGCCGTTAAGTGTCCGTTAACGTTTGGGTTTAATTGCACCCTCTACTTCAGGGGTGGATCTGCACCTTATTTTTTTTTGCTTTTTTTTTTATAATTTCAGCAACCCACCTCCGACATCAACTTAACCGCCCCCGTACTCATCGGCTCCAACTTACACTTTGTCAGCTCGCACGCGCTCAATCTCTTGATCGTCGACTGCTTATCGCCGACATGCAGCAGCATCACCAACTCCAGATGTGGACCTGGATCGAATCCTGCTTGGTCCAAATCCATATTCGTATTTTTTTACTTAGGTCAGGATCTGGTCCAAATCCATTAGGTCAAAAAAAAAATGAGATTCATGTCTAGATCCATTAGATTCACAGGTTCTCGAGTCCTGACTCGAAAAAGAGAAAAAAGAATGGATCCGGGTCAGGACTCGAGAACCTGTGAATCTAATGGATCTGGACATGAATCTCATTTTTTTGGACTTAATGGATTTGGACCGGATCCTGACCTAAGTAAAAAAATACGGATATGGATTTGGACCTAGCAGGATTCGATCCAGGTCCACATCTGGAGTTGGTGATGCTGCTGCATGTTGGCGGTAAGCAGTCGACGATCAAGAGATTGGGCGCGTGCGAGCTGACAAAGTGTAAGTTGGAGCCGATGAGTACGGGGGCGGTTAAGTTGATGTCGGAGGTGGGTTGCTGAAATTATAAAAAAAAAAGCAAAAAAAAATAAGGTGCAGATCCACCCCTGAAGTAGAGGGTGCAATTAAACCCAAACGTTAACGGACACTTAACGGCGTTAGGTCAGAGGGAGGAAATTATTCGATTTTAATTAGTTCATGAGTTTAGTTGATACCCCTTCGACTATAGGGGGTCAGACATGAAAAGGGCCACCACGACGGGGGCTTATTTGATACTTTTCCCTTTTCTTTATATATGACACTTTAATTTTATTACTATCAATAAATTATCTAAAGGTAATAGGGGAATATTGCGTGAGATGTCGAAGCAGAAGATACGACGTGTTAGTACGGAAAAATAATGCCAACCAGGTGCATGACAAAAGTCCTAGGCGAGAATCTGTTTTGTTGCTCAAGTCTCGACTCACGGCTTCAATATGTTCGATAAAAGTCTTGACGGAAAGATGATAACCTGCACGCAAGAATACTGTGAAGTAGACAGAATAATCACACTGTGCAGTGGAGCAAGAAGCCACTGCTTTAAAAACGACGCCCGCCAATTGTTACGCCCACAAACAGTTTGATTAAATGCGTAAGAATTCTAGTTGTAGCTTGGGTTTCTGTTACACCCACCAACTGTTTGATTACATTCTCAGAAGAATTCTAGTAGTAGTTTTGGGAAAAAGTGTAGAAAAAAAAAACGATTGCAAATAGAAGAAAAGCTGCGCTGCGGAACTGTGGATTCGAGAGGTCGCTGAGGACCTCAACTTCATCTTCACGGCTGGGAAGTTCATGGGAAGCACGATCAGCATTTTCAGCCGGAATCAGGTGCGGGATTCGGCTATGGAGATGGTGGTGGTGACCGGCGACATCGGCCTTTTCATGTTTGCGTGGGATGGATGCTGCCAAGATTTTGTATCTAGGGTGAGATAAATTAGAAAATTAGATAGCTATCTAATTTATTTTTGGGATATTTGCCGTAAAATGCATGAAATTTCAGCAAATTCTGATTTTTTCCATGATCTTTAAAATTTGAAAAAAAATAAACTACCTTTCGATTTCTTCTGATTTTTCTCATCGGTATGAAATACCCCAAATAGAAGCTGATTTTAGGTCTTTTGACTTAGATTTGTTGATACCTAAGCCGATGCATCGACTTTATTAAATGTGGCATAATAAAGTCGATGCATCGGCTTAGGTATCAAAAAATCTAAGTCAAAAGCCCTAAAATCAACTTCTATTTAGAAGTAATTCATACTCGTAGGAAAAATCATATTTTTTTTCAAATTTTAAAGATTATGGGAGAAATATTTAAATTTTCACTCAAATAAGAATTTTATTGAAAGTTCGTATATTTTACGGAAAATATCCATTTATTTTTCGATGAATCTTCATTTGTTAAAAGCAATTGGCATTCTCGTCCACGAAAACTTATAGAAACATATCTCGCAATGAAAATGACAAAATAATTATTTAAATATTAATTTCTCGTGCTATTTTGCAACTTATTCTTAATATATACTCCCTCCGTCCCATTACTTTTGGTCATGGAGATTAAGAAATGTATAGAAAGTAGATAAAGTGGGTTGATGAAAATTATTTAAATATTAGATATAAAGAGAAAATATATTGCCAAAAATAAAATGAAACATTTGTAATGCATGAAACATTCCATTATAGAAAGTAGGACATTTGTAATGAGATGAATGGAGCATCATTTTAAAAAAACACTATATCTACACTTGCAGTAGCAACCGAAAAAATAGACATCAATTTGACTTATATAATATGCTGCTTTTTTTTTTCTAAGTTGGGCTTAAATACTTTTCTTTAGATTGGGCTTAAATATTTTGTGATAGACTTTTTCTAAATTGGGCTTAAGTTGAATTGGAGGTACAAATAATTAATACTATGAATTAAAAATTGTGGGTACTCTTTGCGTATCATGAGCCGACGAGTGAGACAACAATTTGATTCGTTTTATAAATGTTGATTTTTCCTATAAAATCACCAACTTTTGATTTTAAACATCTTACGATAGTAAAGCGCAATTCAGTTGGATGATACATATTATATTCACACACACTATATCTTTGGATATCTCAAAAGGGAATATGGAACTACTATTAAATTGGGACAAAGAGAGTATAAAGAATAAGGTAAATATGATAATAAAGCACAGCTCAATTCACATGTGTGGTATTCTCTATCCAACTTTTGGTGTTTAACTATTTGTCCCACTTTCAGTTTTTTTATATTCTTAATCATTTTTTCTTTAATTTTAATTTATTACTAATATAACCTTAAGATGATTAATTAGAATTTTTTGAATCGATTAGGATTTATAATTAATTTTAAATTTTTGAATTAATAATTAATTAAGTGTTAGGGTTAATTATTTCAACGTAATGGTATATATTTTTAGTGATAAATATTAATTAAGGTTCATTATATAATACTAATATTTTATATTTTTGTAAAAAAATAGTTATAGAATAGTAAAATGAATAAAATGCAGCGGGACAAAAGATCCCATTCAAGCTTAGTTAATACGATCATTTTCTTCCAACCAATAAAATGGGGAGTTCGATCGATACGGACTTAAAAATCATAATAAAACTAAAAAAGGTAACATAAAATGTCAATAAATTAAATAAGTACTAGTACTTCATACCAATATGAATCATATGATACACATTATATATGCATCTTTCAAACTATCAAATTATTAAACTATTTGGTGTATATTTTTCTCATATAAACTCTTAATATTACCATATACTACAATCAATTATCCAAAAATACAATATAAAATGTCACTTCATAAGAAAATTGAAGATCTAAATTCCTATATATTTTAGAGGGGGGAAAAGAGAATGGCAAGAAAATTAATAGCTCATCTTGACTTCTATTGTTTATCAGATTTTTTTTAGGGGATTTTTTATCAGATTAAAATATCAAATAAAATAAATTCAAGCAGGCGCGGGTCTCAAGATAATTTCTACGAAGCATCTAATTCATGTATTCCACAGTAAAATCAACATCTGCCCTGCCCAATTAAAAAACAACACGATTTAATTAGTACTTGACTCTGCTTTTAAAAAAAAGTATTAGTATTTGACTAAATATAATTGAGAAACCTGTAAGAATATAAATATAATTAAAGTCAAAATTCGCACCTAGCTAATAGAAAACTGTTAAGATTGCCTAACTAAACAAGATGATAATTAATGTATTATCAAACTTATAGTAGTAATATTTAATCGCTCGACACTTTGGACTCTTCGTCAAACTCATTATACATTCTCATCCTTATAAAAGCAAAGCTAATAATTCAATCCCCATTTACTTTTAAGGTGTAATTTTATGGTGATAAATTTATCATTGAAAAATGAGGGATAAAATATTTTTTTATTAAATCCCTCATTTATTTTCTACTAAAAATAATTTACTTTTTCTCATTCCTTCCATTTTTGGGGGCATTTACTTTAAAGGATTAACTTTGATAGATAAAAATAGTAAGACTAATCCTTTATTTACTTTGTTGGATTGAAATTTTGGAATATTCTAAGGTCCTTGATTATTTTTATCATTTAAGCTAATTTTTCTTGATTCTTATTCCTTCAAAATGGTGGGATTGGAATAATCCTACTCTTGATGATAAAAATACTCAATCCTTCATTTTACCAATCATGTAAAGTAAACGCCCCTTGATATATTAATATTAAATTTACAAATCAAAGATAGCACACCTTATATAAATTCACATACAAACACAGATAATTATTTATATTCATGATCAAGGAATTATCATTCGACTACCCCTTGCAGTCCTATTTTAAACCACGATTCGCCATCACAAACTCTTAAGTTTTCGAGGACATAAAACATATACACACACTAGCAGAGAGCATGTGCATTACACATAATTCTATCAAAATTATTACTATAATATTATAAATCAAAATTAGTACTGTCTTCATCCCACTATAAGTGATCTATTTTCATAAATGAAAAAAATTTAACCTTTAAAAAATGTAGGTCATATCATCTTTAACTAATTTACAAATTATTCTTAATTCTCATGCTAAAAAATTATGAGCAACTTATAGAGGAACAGATGGAGTACTATTTATTACTAAAAACTAGAGGTGTGACCGTGTGATGAGACCTAAGGTTTCAGAATCGAGTACATCATTACGCGATATTTTAAAATATTTTTTTCTCCTACTTATATATATTTAAAAAAAAATTGAAAAATTCAAACATAGCGGGTCTCAAGCTGATTTATGCGAAAAACATACATATATATTCCTGAGTAGTTCGATATATCATTTTCACATCATTGTCAATGAATTGGAAAATATTAGTAATCAATTTCGAAAATTCTCATCTGTCCTAATTTTCAAAGTTTCAAGTATTAAATAACACAATTTATTTGACTCGATATACCTAAGAAGACTGTTAGACTATTATACTATTAACTATATAGTCAAAAGTCGTTAAGTGTAAAATACTCTAATCCTAGCGTTCAAACACAGCCAGTCAAAAACACGACCAGTGTTGCAAATATTATTCTTATTGCTTTCAACAATTAATTAATATGTTTGGACACAGCTTCCTCAACTCGCTATATAACCCCATCCTCATATCAATCCAATCTATTAAATCACACACACTTTTCTTGAACAAAATTCACACACACACACACACTTATAATATACAAACACTAGTATTTTTTAAAATATGGCAAAGCTCATTATCAATCATGCAATTTTGCTTATTTTTTCTTTATTCATAACCACGCAAATTCACGTGAACGCAAGAGATCTTGATGATGAAAGGGATGATGAACTCGAGGCCAACTATCTCTGCCTCAAAAACGAAAAGCTCACCAAGATCCACTTCTACGCCCAAGACTTCGCGGGCGGCCCGAACTCGACCGTGTTCGAGATGGCCCGCACCAACATCACGGGCGACCCGCTGCTGTCGTTCGGGAAGCTCCTCGTGGTGGACGACCTCCTCACGGCGGGGCCCGGCCTCGACTCCAAGAAGGTCGGGAGGTCGCAGGGCATTGTGACCTCCGCCGACATGAACACGCCGGCCACGGCGCTCAACTTCAACGTCGTCTTCACGTCGGGGAAGTACAACGGGAGCACGCTCAGCATCGCCGGCCGGAACCTGGTGTCGGCGACGGTGCGCCGCCTGGCGGTCATCGGCGGTACCGGCGTATTCCGGTTCGCGCGCGGCTACGCCGCCCTCACCTCTTACTCGTTCGAAGTCGGAAAAGATTTGCAAACGTACTACGTCGTCATTGAATACAACGTTTACACTACTTTTTGTCCGATGTGAAGATGAGATTATCGATTGTGATGAGAATAAATTTGTGCTTTTTATTTGTTTTGATTTGGGGGTTTATACATGTTGTGCAATAGTAATACATTGATGCGCACTAGCTGAATGACACGTTATGAATCTAATAATATCCGTTTCCCTAAATATAACTTACTTTTTATTTTGGATTTCACTTTTATTTAATTTACATCTTCTCATTATTTTTTGTGTTAAAAATCATGTTTAATCTTCACTGTTTAATGAAATGAAGAAAGTACTATTTATTTTCCTCGAAATTAAAATAGATGAATTTGTGTATAGGTAGGGATGGCAACGGGCCGGATCTGGACCGGATCTCATCAATACCAGATCCAGATCCGTTTTTATCTATGAGATCCAGATCCGGATCCA
Organism: Salvia miltiorrhiza; assembly: GCF_028751815.1. NCBI lineage: Eukaryota > Viridiplantae > Streptophyta > Magnoliopsida > Lamiales > Lamiaceae > Salvia > Salvia miltiorrhiza. The sequence continues at coordinate 70,374,851 of NC_080387.1, forward strand.
GATCCGTGGATCTGAAAATTTTGGATCCAGATCCAGATCCGCCAGATCCACGGATCCGCGGGTCCAGATCCATGGATCTGCTGTTTTTAAATTCCCATAATCCAATATGCCAAAATGGCTGCCAAATCAAAAATCAATTTGTCAACATGATAAATACATGGCTGCCAAAACCAATCTGTCAACATGATAAATCAAAATGGCTGCCAAATCCAATTCAAAAACCATAAAATTTCGATAAATCCAATCTGAAATGGCTGAATCTAACAAACTCAATCAAAAACCATAATCTAATCTAACAAAATGGCTGCCAAATCAATGGCCGAAATCAACAAATTTAATGGCTGAAATGACTGAATCTAACAAACTCAATCTCTCAAAAATGGCTTAAATCAATAATTTATCTAACAAAATCAAAATGGTGCGGCGCAGCGGCGACCGGTGCGTGCGTGCGTCGAGAGAGCTGTAAAAGAGAGAGTGTGAAAGAGAGTTGGGCAGAGAGTAAAAGAGAGAGTGTGAAAGAGGGAGTCGCCGACCTGTAACTCCGCCTTCGCTGGCGAACTGAGAGGGAAGCTGGCAGGGTGAGGCCGACCGCCAACGAATTGGAGTGCTCCGAGAAGGTGGCCGGCGAGCTGGAGCTGGAGTGGCAGAGCAACAGGTAGCACGCATAAGGAAATTAGGCCAGAGAATCCAGATCTTGAATTGTAGGGTTAGAAAACCTAATTTCTTGGATGGGGCCCCCCATCCCAGTGGCCTTGGCGGTGGTGGCCCTGTTTGCAGGGTACTGCACAGAGGCGTACATCGGGATCAACTGGGGGAGGCAGAGCGCCCAGCGGCTGGTGCCGTCTCAGGTGGTGGATCTGATACTGCAGAACGGCATCAGAAACGCCAGAACTGGTGGGGCGGCAGCGGGCGAACTGGTGGGGCGGCGGGCGGCGGCTGGGCGAGGGAGTGAGAGAGAGTGACTGAGGCGGCGGGAGAGTGAGGGAGATTTGGAGATGAACGAGAGATGATAGGTTAGAGAGAATTAGAAATCTAGGGTTTCAATTTTGATAGTTATTCTATTTTTTCTATTATTTTTAATTTTTAATATATCTAATACTATTAATAAAATAAATATAAAAAATAAATAATATATTTTAAATAAAATCGGATCCACGGGTCGGATCTGGATCGGATCCGGATCTCAAATTTTAAGATCCAGATCCAGATCCGTTTTAGAAAATGAGATCCAGATTTGCGGATCCAAAAAATTGAGATCCAGATCCGTAAAATCGGATCTGGATCCACGGATCTGGACCGGGTCCAGGATCCGCTGCCATCTCTATGTATAGGCTATACCTAAAAGATAAGTGTTTTTATGAAAAATTGTGATAGTAAACTCTAAAAGTAGTGTTGTTGTAGTAAAATTATGGTCTATTAACATTTTTTTATGTTAAATGATCACAATTTTTTTAATAGCATTATTTTCTCAGTGTAATCGTATAGTTATTTTACGACAACACTTTTAAAAAACACACGTTAAAGACCTAAAAAACTATAGCCTTTTATTAGTTCAATTAATAATAATAATAATAATAATAATAATAATAATAATAATAATAATAATAATAATAATAATAATAATATCTCAAAAAATATTAATAATAAAAAAAAGTGCATGTTAATACAAAATAAAAATAAAAAATAAAAAATAAAAAATAAAAAAAATACCAAGGCTCTAACTAATCGATGCATTGACACCCACCAAAACCTTCTCCCACCCATCACTCTGTTCAAACCGCCGTCCCCACGCCGCCTTTTTACTCTATCTCCGGCGCTCTATCTGTACCCACATAGCCGCCGGCCATGGATTCCTTCCGACGCCGCCATGGATTCCTCCGCAGATCTGCAGATATGGAACAACGCTGCCTTCGACAACGGAGAGATTTCCGAAGATTTGGCAACGAGCAAGCAATCTTGGGGCTCTCTGAAGTCGATTTTCGGCAACGCGAAGGCGTCTTTCGACTCCGTTTCGGGTAAAGAAAATCAGGGATTCGCGTCGGACAATCAGATCCCCTCTTTTCCAAAATCGGCCTCAACCACACCGTTTAAGGCCACTCAACGCGGCCGGATCAGTTGAGAAATCGAAAATTAGGGAAATCGCGATGATGAAGGGTTTCGAACAGAATCCGGTTTCGAAGATCGATGAGGAAATTGAAGAAATGGAGTCTCAAAATGTTCGACTGAATTCACGATTGGAGGCTTTGAAGGTGGAGAAGACGAGCGTAAGAGCTGCGAAATTTATGGGGCAGAAACAGAGCGTCAATAAGAATGCGGAGATTCCGAAATCAGGGCAGGTGATGATGAACACCCCACTGCAGAGCAGTAGGAGGAAATCTTGCTTGTTGAAGTTGCAGGAGATTGATGAGGAGACGATGAAGAGCTGCAGTTTGAGCCCCAAAATCGAGGAAAGTTGCTGCTGGTAAACCTAAGCAGGCTGTGACAACAATTGGATCAAGAAAGGCTTTGAAGAAAGAGGATTCTGCGATGAGCTCAGTTCAGCCGAAGAAGATCTTCAGAGATGGCCAAGCCCGCCGCTGAGTGGTTTCAGTTTTCGATAAATTACATAAATAAATTTAAAAATCGCACGACCGTAAATTCAAATGGACATTAACCATTTATCGTTGAGCAAACACTCGCCCGCTATTGAGCGATTTCGGGTTCTCTATAAAATACATCTTTAACTCGAATGAACAATATAACCATCTACTGGTGGACCAATACACGCACGCAAAATACATTTAGTGTATTTTGAACTGTGGGCAAATATCAAGTGAAAATGATGCTTTTTGAACTTTGGAGAGTTTTCCACTCTTGTGTGGGTAGTAATTCCAACTGCGTGCTGATTACTTATTTGATTATATATATTACTAGAAGTTCCTGTAATTAAAAAAAAAAAGTTACGTTTTGTTTTTGTAAATATTCACTCACCTTCATGCCTTCTTTATTTGTTTATACACCTCCTAATGCACTCTCATCTAGAACATGGAACGAGTCAATCATAATCCAAATACAAAATAATTTTATCAAAATTATAAATATGTCACTGAATATTATTCTAATTCATTCAAATGTTTGATTCGTCATATAACAAAATCGAAACCCGTCATATAAAATCACCTTGTTTCAACTTTTCACATTACAAGCTATGCCACAAATGAACTATATATTACTCCATTTTTAAAGTTTTTATGATAAATCAACTATAGCGAGTCTCAATATTTAAATATTCCAGTGTGTTGGCAAATGATATCACAAGAATTTAAGAACACGTATATACCGGCAACGAAAAGTCGTCCCTTTTTTTTAAAAAAAAAGTAAAAAGAAAAAGAAACATCCTGCGTGTAATATATGAATTGCGACATTTTGCACACCTTAATATTTATTAATTTACATCACTCTTCGTCAATTCACTATATAATCCCATTCTCATAGCAAAAATAAGATCATCCAATCTCCACACATACTCTTACATAATTAATTCACACACACGAACTATATACATATGGCAAAGATCAATATTAATTATCCAATTTTGTTTGTTTTCACTTTGTTAATAGCCACCCAAGTTAATGTTAACGCAAGGAAACTAAGTGATGAAGGAGATGATGAATTAGAGCTCGACTACATCTGCCTCCTCAATCAAAAACCGGCCGAGATTCATTTCTTCCTCCAAGCCATTATAGGCGGCCCGAATTCGACGATGTACGAGATCGCACGCGCCTCCATCTCCACCGACGCGCTCTTCTCGTTCGGGAAAGTCTACGTCTTCGACGACCCCATCACCGCCGGCCCCAACGCCAGCTCGGAGGCGCTGGGGAAGGCGCAGGGCATCGGGACCTCCGCCGACATGAGGGCGACGGCGATGGCGGAGAGCTTCAATGCCGCCTTCACGGCGGGGGCGTACAATGGGAGCACCCTCAGCTTCGCCGGCCGGAACCCGGCGGCGGAGACGCAGCGCCGCCTGGCCGTCATTGGAGGAACCGGGGTTTTCCGGTTCACCCGCGGCTATGCCGCGGTCAGCACTTACTCGACCCGGGTCGAGGGTTCGGTGTTGTATCCGGTTTTCGAGTTCACCGTTTACACCAGTTTCTGTCCATGGATGTGATGAAAATGTGAGAGTGGAAGCTTGATAGATTCTGATCAAAATTTGGGAATAAATTTGTGTTTTTCTTATTTTGATTTGGGGTTTAGATGTTGTGTAATAATTAAATCCCATGCGTGTGCATGTCCAGTGATTTCTAGGTTGCTGGCTGAATGGTACATTCGATAAATGTACGATTTACGAATTTAATAATATATGTATTTCTTCCAAGAATATACGTGCTTTCGAGCTTCCAAATTGACATATTAGCTTCGAGAGTCTATTCTAACAATAAACCAATTTGTTCTCCTTCCAATATATATGGTTTTCCAACAATGACGGTCCCCAAAGTCATCTTTCCGTTATCGAATTTTATATAGCAGAACATTTTATGAAAAAAAAACTGAAAATTCAGGATTTTTTGGGGGAAAATGAAAGTTTGTGACATTTTATAAAAAATGCTGAAAGTTCGGGACATAAAACACTATTAACTTTTTTTTTTAATCATATGTTTACTAGAGATGAAAAAAGATGAGTAAATATTGAAAAATATTTTCACACCCCTAACTTAAAATAATATTATCCAATATTTAAGAGAAAAAGAGTGAAAATGAACTGTCCGAAAAAAAAATTCATCATATCTAAAAAAAATTCGATCATAATAAACATATGAAAATGATGAAAAATTAGTGAAAATATATTATTTCCATCATTTTCCATCAAAATAAAGGCACTAGCAAACATACTCCTAAAAAAAATGTGGCTTGGAATTATGCAGTGTCAGACGGGCCCACAAAAAGGTGGCTGGGAATTGGTTCCAAGTTGGGAATTAGTTTCTTGATGTTTTTTTAACTACTCCCTCCATCCCACCATTTTAGTCCCCTTTCACTTTTCACACATATTAAGAAAATGCATTTAATTTTTATATTTTTATCTTTTATACCCTTATTTATTATTTTCACACATCCTTTTCACATTTAAGTGAAGTATTAAATACGGTTAATTTAGTAAAAATAATATTTTTATGTAATATTAATTAGAAAAGTAGACTGTCTTTTTGGGACATCTCAAAATGAAATAAGGGACTAAAATGGTGGGACGGAGGGAGTAGTTTCTTGTTCCTTCAATAGTGCAAAATGTGGCACCCTCAGGTTTGTCGTATAATTTTATAGTAATTAATCAAATACAAAATTATTCTAATCTTAATTATATCATAATAAATAAATAAATAAATATATGTATGTGCACTCACGAGTCACGAGTATAGTTATTTATATTCAACTGGTGCCCGCAATTACCCTGACTCACCCTTCGCGAACTCTCAGGTTTTCGAGGAAACGAAAGCTATACAGATACTAGTAGAAATCTTGTACTCCCTCCGTCTTTAAATATTTATTAAGTGTTCTCGACCGTTAAATTACACATACTAATAAAATACAAAATTTATATATGTAATCTTATTAATTATCATAATAAATACATATGTATAGTTAATTACTATATTATAATAAAGATAAAATTGGAAGAATGTCATAATTATAATCTTAAATTTTGAAATGGAACACTTATTAGGAAACAAGTAAAATATTAAAATAGGACACTTTATAAAAAATGGAGGGAGTACATTGCAAACAATCCATCAAATTTGCGGTACATAACGAATTAATATTAGACTTGAACAATTGTAAGGAATTATGCAATAATATTTTAAAATTGTAGATGATATTTTAAAAAAAAGTTCTAGAAATTCAATTATACGACCATTGATCGTCGTCCCAAGCAATTCTTTTTGAAAAAGTATACATTCTAGAGTATATTTGATGGTCCATTTCAAATCATTCAATGCAAAATCATCTAATTTCAAAATGTCAAGAATAAAATAACACAATTTTTGACTACATAAAACTAAAATTACTTTCAAAGTCTCAAATATAATTCTTTATTTGAAAGTCTCGAATATAATTATTTCAAAATGTCATGGATGTAATAAAATACTAGCGTTTAAACGAGACCGGTGATATAATTATTAGTAGTAGCAGATATGTAAGATAAAATATTCATCTTATATGTCCAATTAATTCAAAGCTAGCATAGTGAATTTGCAGAATATAAATTTTTTTGAAGATGGAGTGTGAGTGTCGAGAAAGTAGTTAATTGAATAATATATTTATATTAACATCAACTTTGATTTTCACATTACAAATTACGTAGAAGCTTCAATCTTTATTTTAAAATTTGTCCCCTTCTTGCTTGTGAGTACCGGCATCTTCAATTAATAAAACAGTAATTATATTTTAATCTGCCTCCCTCGTAGGCATAGATGATACAGTCAAGAAGAATACCAATATACACTAATTAATAAAAATAATAATGATAAATTACAAATAATAATATGGTTTAAATTCAAACTATACAATTGATAAATTAATTTTTTTTTGAGATGTATACTCCCATAAGATTTATTTTTTGAGACGTAACCATAAATTTTTGTTATCCCTCATTTTCTCATGATAAATTTATCAATCAAAGAAAATGCACCCTTAATAGAAAACTACTGGTGGAATACATATATTTTGCCCCATTTTTCACTCTTTTCACACGTTCTCTTTGTTGGAAAATTTTCCTCGGGCAAGAGGTAAATTTTCTCGGGCAATCCGTTTCTCACCTTTTCACTCAAATTCATAATAATATTATCACAAGTTATGTATGAGATAATATTTTCTCATATATTGTACATTTTTATGATATTTTTCTTATGATCTTTGAATTTTACCATCAAAACTTATAGGAGTACTATATTTAACTCATCTCTTTATATTTCTCTTTCTCTCTCTTCATTTTCTCTGTATCTCTCCATTCTTTCTCTCTATCTTTTCATAATATTTTTATGCTATTGTTTTCCACGAAAGAAAACATATGATAAAAAGAATGAAGACCACTAAAAGTAATAAATTTTTCTCATCTTTTCTTTTTCCTTCTTTTGTCAAAATAACTTACTATCAAACATAACCTAACACTATTTTTGTGGACGGATCGATGGAGTATATGAGATGATCAAATTCGCATTATTTTCCAGTAATTTTCCGAAATCATCATCTGCTATAAGTCTCATATATATACAGAAAAGTAGAATTCTTTTGACTAATTAATCTAACTGGAGAAATTAAGAAACATAAGAAAAAACATGCAGGAAATTAATCACAAGTCGCCGGAAATGTCCTTGTAATTATGAATATTTCAGAGTTATTCCGCACCTTTAATATTTATAAATTCACAAAATTCTTCATCAACTCGCTATAAAATCCCATTCCTATAGACAGATTTGATAATACAATCTCCACTGCTGTTATATACACTCACACACACACCTACACACACACACACAAACTAATTACCTTTTCGAAACACAAAAGTTATATATATATATTTGATCTTTGCCATATGTATATTTCTTCTTTCAAAATGGATATATGGCATTTTACCTCGATATATTTTATATGTGGCAAAGATCAAGTATATATATAATGCGATTAGTGAGCAAGTGCACCACATCACCCTTAATTTATGTAGCATCCTCATATATATATATATATATATATATATATATATATATATATATATATCATTCTTATTTATCTAAATTCTGTATGTTCTTTTTTAATTTATATATTTAAGTCGAAATATATTTGATTGGGAAAGTTGTATAATCGTAGAACCCTATAACCTACACTAATATATATATATATATATATATATATATATATATATATATATGAAACACCAGTTTTTAACTCATTCTATCACTCATTTTATCATATTTTCTCTCTCCTAACTCTCTCATCTCTCACGTTCTCTCACCATCTTGATTATATGATTTTTACCAAATCTTCTCCCACTTCTCTTTTTTCTTTTAATTATTTTTTAAAAGTCATCAAATTTGATTCGTCAAAAATATTCAATATGAATGTTAAATTAAAGATCGTGACAATATCTTTAATTTGATGTAGAAATTATATTTTAAAAAATTGACACAAAAAAGTTATAGTAATAGTTTGAAATCAAAAAATTAATTTATTCCTCTCTCCTATTTCCTCTCTACACTCTTTTTTTTTAATGTTGAAGTCACGTTATTTTATCTTTTATTCATTCTTTTATAGTATTAATTTTATTTTTATAGTGTTTTTTTTTTCTTTCATATTAGCTCATTTCAAAGCTCTTCAATTTAAAAGTATTGTTTTTAAAGTAGAATTTAAATTAATTTAATATAAATTTATAGATGAATAATTAATTATATCATCTTAAAAATTATATTTCAGATATGGTTTAAATATATTAAATCTTTAATTATGTTTGTATTGTTTTTTATATTTATTTATATTAACATATCTACTATTACTATTTTTAATTAAATATTATATTAGATTTACATTTACTATATATTAAGCATCAAAATGGCTCATTGAAAAATTATTAATTGGTGAATCAATATTGATCCTATTTTTTTAAAAAAAAATTGAACTGCTTAATTTTATAGTAGCAACTCTATTTAAATTTAAAAAGATCATGTATATTATTTGAAAACGAATGACAATTATATCATGTTCAACCCCTGTTTTTTCACTAATCGATTGATAAAAAAAAAATTGTTTGTAAAGCAACACAAATTAAAATTTAAATGCATATAAAGATAAATATTGTCATATTTATTCAAATTACTTGGCATATATAAACTTACAACTCATCAATATCACCATTATTGAAATAATCTATATCTATATATAATATAAAAGAGGAGTTTTGTTTACCTCCAATTTTTCTCCCTCCTCATAAACTTTCTCTCCAAATTTTCTATCTTTTTTTTTAATTCTTTTTAAAAAAATCATTAATTTCTATTATAAAAATAATGCTCAAAATGGATGTTAAATTAAAGATTGTGAAAAGATCTTTAATTTGATATAAAAATTACAAAAAATAAATTTGAGATTATTAAGTTATGATCGATTAAAATATTAAAATTAATTTTTGTTCGCTCTCATTTATCTATAATGTTGAATATCGTACTCTATTTTCATTGTATTTTCGTTTATTGGCGACAAACATAAGCATATGTCATTTTTTTCCTTATAAAAAAGTTTACATGATTTTTAATTATAATTGTTTAAACTACAGTAATTTTTAATGCAATTAAGGGGGGAGGAAATTTGTATTAATTTTAATATGAATTTGTAAATAAAATATTAGTTATATATCTTAAAATTAGAATTTAAAATATTAGTTATATATCTTAAAATTAGAATTTAAAATATTATATATATTTATTTAGTTATGTGTACAAATTATTTATTTATATAACAAATTAAGTAATTAATATCCATAATTTAATATGGGTTAATTAATTGCCAAATATATATCCATGAATCTCTTTTCTTTTTATCTTTGAGTTGGAGGAGGAGAGAAGATCGAGATTGAATATGAGAGTACTTTTTTTTCATATTAGTAGAAAAAGGGTACGTTGTATGTATAATCAATGTTATTTTATTTGATAAAAATAAAAAATATAAATATAGTATTTATTATATTTAAATTTTTAATTAGCAATTTAGTCTGTTTGATTCTATAACTATTGTAAAAAATCTTTAGAATAATACTCAAATAAACTAATAAATTCTATAAACTACTCCTAATAAATTTCTTTGGTGCCTGACTTAAATAAGTTTAAAAAATCATCAATTTTAATAAAATAGAATCCATTTATAAATATATAGATCTTATTAATTGATATTCTAAATTAATAATTGTTAATATAACAACTATGAATTAATATATTCTTCAAAATATATAATAGTACTATCTAATTTACACAATTACCCTTAAAATTCTAATTCATGTAGCAATAAACCTAAATAGATAAATAATACTTCATTCGTCCCATAAAAATATGCATAGTCTTCCTTTCTCGTCCGTCCCATAAAAATATGCATAGCCCATTTATAGTACTAATTCTCCCACTAAACATCACAATTAATGTGAGACTCTTTCTCCACTCACACTATATTTTATAGGATTTCTTAAAATCGGTGTCGTCCCAAACTATGCATGTTTTGATGGGACGGAGGGAGTATAATTTAAAAAAATATTGATATATAGTTTATCATAATGAATAAAAAAAATATTTTTATATATAATATACAAAAAATAACCTTAAAATAAAATACTAATAAGGGTAAAATAGAAAATCCACATATTATGCCAAAGCTCTTTTTCTATTAGGGTGCGTTCTCTTTAGTTGTAAAATTATCATGAGAAAATGATGGAAATGAAAAGGTGGGAAAATTTTATCATTTCCACTCTTGTTATCTCATGTTCTTTTTGATGGAATTTTTTTTTATCCTATACTTCATTTATCCTATACACATGTAGGGATGGCAATCTACCCGCGGGTAACGGATATCCGCGAAAACCCGAACCTATTAGGGTGGGTTTGGATACCATTTGATATCCACGGATAGTTTCGTGGTTGCAATTCACTATCCATTTAGTTCGTGGGTATGGGTTTGGATACTTACTATCCATACCCGCGAAACCCGTTTACCCGCGAAAAATACCCGCCAATTACCCGTCAATTATCCGTGAATTACCCGTCAAATATCCACAAAAAAATCCATAAAATATGGGCTTTGAATATATATTTTGAGATTATGGGCTAGCATATTATATCTTAAAATAGGCCCAAACAGAAACTGAACTAAGGCCCAAATTCTAATAGTCTAAATTAAATTTGAATTTTGTTGAGCAATTATAGAATTTTGTTGGATTTTATATTTAAGTTGATGAATTTGAATTTAAACATTGTTCTTTGTGGATTTCAACATAAGGATTTGAACTATGTTATTTGTGTTGATTTTTTTTTTCTATTAAATTTTTTGTAAATTTAAATTTAAATTGTGTTTCGTGAGTATCCGGCGGATAGTAGGTGGCAGATATCCGGCGAATAGCAGGTGACGGATACCCGCCGGATAGCGGGTTCATGGATACCCAACGGGTAGCGGGTATCCGCGGGTAGCGGGTTTGGATACCATTTGATATCCATGGATAGTTTCGTGGTTAAAAACCACTATCCATTTAGTTCGTGGGTATGGGTATTGATAATCACTATCCGTACCCGTCGTACCCGATTGCCATCCCTATACACATGTTCTCTTTGTGGGAAAATGATGGATAAATTGTTAAATGACAATATTACCCTTATTATTGACTTAGTTATTTTATGCCATACTTCCAATTTTATTTTATGCCATACTTCATTTTTTTTTTAATTTTTCTCGCCACCTCCACCCCCACCCCACTACCCCACGCCCCCCACCCACCCCCTCCCCCCCCAATATTTTTTTTAAAAATTTTTCTCGCCACCTCCATCCCACCCCACTACCCCACGCCCCCACCCACCCCCTCCCCACCACCCCCAATTTTTTTTAAAAAAAAAAATTCTCTCCACCTCCACCCCCCTCCCCCACCCCCAATTTTTTTTTTTTTTATTTTTCTCGCCACCCTCCACCCACCTTCCCTACTCCACGCCTGCACCCACCCCCTCCCCACCCCCCAATTTTTTTTTTAAAAAAAATTCTCGCCACCTCCACCCACCCTCCCCTACCCCACGCCCCCACCCGCCACCCCCCAAATTTTTTTTTATTTTTTCTCGCCACCTCAACCCCCTCCCCGCTATCCGACACCCCCACCCACCCCCTCCCCCCCAAAAAAAAATTCTTTAATTTTTCTAGCCACATCCACCCCGGGAATGCACTCACTGACATTCTTAGTGTTAAGGGAAAAATTGGAAGATCAAAAAAATATACAGGTCATGATAATATTATCATGATTTGGGATGAAAATATGGGAAAAGGGGCTGCCCGGGAAAATTTTCCCACCTGCCCGGAGAAAATTTGCTAACAAAGAGAATACACGAAAAAGATGGAAAATGAGGGAAATTATTTGTTTTCCATCATTTTCCCACAAAGAGAACGCAACCTTAGTATAATATAGAATTTACTTCGTGCTCGGGTGGGGTGACGAGAAACATTTATTTGTGCAAGAATTAACCATTAAACATTAATGCTAAGGTATCAAATAACACAAAATTATCCCAGACTCCCAGTGTTTCCAAATTTAAAAATTAAACAGGGATTGAAATAGAAAAAGAATTCTACATCTAATTAAAAAATATAGTATGAGTCATTATTTCAATATTTTGGATTGAGATCGACATCTAACCTCAATATTCACAAAAGCTGGCTCGTTCACATTGATTAATTTAATTACGTACGAAATTTCTATGGCGTTTGCATCATGAACACATTATTAAAATTTATAACGAGAGTGTGAGGGAGCGACTTCTTTTCCCCTTCGAGAAGGGAATATATAATAATCTAAATGAGGAAGAACACCCGCTGCTACAGTATGAGATAAAACTTTGTAACCGTTTACTTTTGTGGATTAGTTTTGATAGATAAATTAAAATAGTAAGACTTAATTCCGTGTTTATTTTGATGAATTGAATCTTTAGAATATTATAAGGCCCTTGATTATTTCTATCATTTTGTTTAATTTATTTTCTATTGAAAATGTGAAATTGAAGAAATCTCACTTTTAATAATAAAAATACTCAATCAATCATGCACCTTATATCAATTATATAAAGTAAACGCTCACTTAGATATATGATGAAATTAAGGTTTATTACAAAAGAAAAGGAAAAAATAATAACCCTTGAAGGCACAAGGACGCAGACTAAGGGCACGAAACTCAAAAAAAGATCGTTAAACAAAGAAACCTGAACCAGAAACATTTGCAAGCTCTACAAGATAGGATAGTCATGCATTTCCGACCAGCGTCCATGGACTACATTGTTCATTGCACGCATACTAGCGCTATTGCTATCATCCACCACAAAATCCCTCGGTTTGTAACCCATATCCACTGCATTCTATGCTACCTTCCGGAGCTTCTTGCATATGCTCCCTTTCCATACCTTTTCCCGTGCCCTTTGGACGGCCCCGTCCTCTCTCGGCCGGTATTTCTGTGAGCATTTGCATTTCCTGATTAACTTGCTCCTCTAACCGACTAATACGTTTAACAATATCCTCCGGGACCGTAGTGGATAAATCCCCACCCCCGCTGTTATCGGTAGAGACCGCCCACTTAGATATATGACTGATAAGTCCAATACACAATTTTCTACAAAGTTTTGACTTTGAGTAATATCATCAAACGGGCCATTGATGCTCCATAACTATAAAACATCTGTAAAATTAGGATTATTTACGTTTAAATATAAATATGAATTTTAATATTTTTAATTTTTTATAAGCTTTTCTTAAATTTAAACACACAAATTTAATGTTTGCCTAAATTTTTTTCTACGAAATTCATTATCCCCCAAATTGATATTGGCGTGTCTGCCAGAGCTGCCAAGGTGGCTAAATAGGTCTATTATCATTTATCAGAACAACACTTTTCTTACTTCTTCAAAACATAGTTGTTTTAAATGATAATGTAAGTGCAATTATTTCAATTTTTTATAATTCTAGCTAAGGATATACAACACCGTTTTATTTTTAGTATTGACACGCGTACGTACGTAGAAGCTAGGTCAGTTTCAATTTGACCGGAGATAATCATGGAATAAGTCAGACGCGCATTAAATTCGTGTATTTGGATTATTTTTATTTTTTAAGAGTTTGCGAGAAAATTCAAAAAACACTAAAAAAATCTTATATTTACGCGCAAATACCCTTGAAATTATAATTAATTGTCACTGAATATTTCTTAAATTCGAATATTTAACACGTTTAACGAATCTAAAACCGTCATATAAAAATATAACTTAGACTATCTTTTCTCCTACTGCTGGTAGCTTTAGGTGCCCTGGTAGATGGTTAGAAACAATAAGCTATATATGCCACAATTAATTAATTAACTACAGTATTAAATTAGTGCTTAAAAAAAATCAACGAGGGCAGGTCTCAGGATTTGATTAATGATAAGATTAATTTTATGACCAATTCCCAAAATCATCATTTACTGATTTTGTTTGACTAATTAATATAAGTAGAGAATTAATTAATTAATTAATTAAGAATAAAACACGTACACATGAAATCAAATCAAATTCAAAGTCGTCCGTCTTTCTATTAAAAAAAGAAATATATGATGCGTGTAGTATATGAATTGTCAGACTGAATTAATATTTATAAATCTACAACAGTCTTCTTCAACTCACTATATAACCCATATTCCTACATCAAAATTCGATATCCCAATCTCCACACATCACTTTTATACAAATATTCCTAGCACACACGTATACATACAAATATGGCAAAGATCAATATTAGTTACCCAATTTTGGTCGTAATTTTCACTTTATTAATATCCACGCACACTAACGCCGTTAACGCTAAGAAATACTTGGATGAAGACGAGCTCTGCCTGAAGCGCGAGAAGCTGGCCAAGATTTTCTTCCACGCCCACGACATTGCCGGCGGCCCTAACGGCACCGTTTACGAGATCGCCCGCGCCTCCATTACCACCGACGACCTGTTCTCGTTCGGGAGGGTGCAGGTGTTTGACGGCGTGATGACGGAGGGGCCCAACCGGAGCTCGGCGGTGCTCGGCAAGGTGCAGGGCATCCTGACCTCCGCCGACATGAAGACGACGGCGATGGCGATGAGCTTCAACGTCGTCTTCACGACGGGGGAGTTCAACGGGAGCACCGTCAGCGTGGCCGGGCGGAACCCGGTGCTGGAGCCGCTGCGCCGGTTGGCCGTGGTGGGTGGGACCGGGGCCTTCCGCTTCACACGTGGCTACATCAACGTGCAGACTTACTCCACAAGTTTCGTGGATTCGGTGTTCTTTGCGAATTTCATGTACACCATTCACGCCACTTATTGTCCCACCAAAATGTGAGATCAACTCTGCTAGATTATTCCATCATCATTGATCAATAAATCTGTGTGTGTGTGTGTTTTCTTTTTCCCTTTTTGGGATTTGGATGTTGTGTAATAATAAAATGACATGCTTATATGTCTGGTGATTTAATTTATGGGCATGTACGTACCGGCTGAATGGTATGTGGAAATTATGAATTTAATAATATATGTTTTTTTTTGGAATATAGATCAACTTTGTCGTATAATTTTGTCATGCATGCAAGTCATCAATTATTATCTTATAAAAATGATCAATTGCCTGTAGATACTTTTTTTTTTTTTGAGAAATTGCCTATAGATACTTGAACTACGATAAAGATCTGATTTTTAAGCAAATAAAAAATCTTGGTTAAAAAATACTTCGATCTCCATCTCCGAAAAACACATATGCATATTTTGTTATTTTGTGTCGTCTCTCAAACATATGCATGAACTTTTTATTTTTCAACACTATTCCATTGTAATCTTCTTATTTTTATATTCCTAATTTTCATATTTACTCACAAAAAAATCATCATGATTCATAATATAAAATGGGACTAATTGTTGGAATTTAAGAAATATATAAAGGAAAATTTGGCTAAATTTGGAGGATAGAGAATAAATGTGTAGTGTGTGAGAGGACGTGTGTGTTAGAAAAAAAGAAAATAGTGATGAAACTATTTATGTGAATGGGGTAAGTGGACGTATAGGTGGACTTGTGGGTTTTTTATTATACAAACTCACTTTTCTTCACACTTATCTCTCACTAAACAAGTATTACATATGTATATATAGTGGAAAAGGTCGGTTAATCCACTTAACCGACTTAAGTTGGTAAAAGCTTAGCTTATTCTAGATAATTCCTAATCTAGACAATTCCACACATGCTCATTTCCTATTTCTTTATTTTCTTTAATCCTTCTCTTATATTCTAGACATTTCTACACAAATATCTTCATTTAAAAATCAAGTTTATTTATATTTCAACACTCCCCCTTAAACTTGATTTGTCATTCCGAGCAAACTTCTCAGCTTGATAAAATCTTCATGCTTAAGTGGCTTTGTGAAGATGTCTGCAACTTGATCTTGTGATTTCACGTATTCCACTTGAACCTCCTTCTTTGCGATGCATTCTCTGATGTAGTGAAAGCGGGTGTCAATATGCTTGCTTCGATTATGAAACACCGGATTCTTTGAGAGCGCGATTGCCGACTTGTTATCCACACAAATAGTTGTTGGCTCCTTTTGTGGCCATCCGAGCTCTTCTAGTAAACTTCGTAGCCAAACTGCATGGCAAACACTGGATGTAGCAGCCACATATTCAGCTTCACATGTTGATAGAGTGACTATGGGTTGCTTCTTTGACATCCAGGTGAAAGCAGTATCTCCCATGAAAAATACGAATCCGCTTGTACTTTTCCGATCATCATTGTCTCCGGCCCAATCACTATCACTATACCCGACAAGATTATATTGATTAGTACTTGAGTAGAATAGGCCGTAGTTGAGCGTACCTTTGAGGTAGCGAAGAATTCTCTTTGCCGCCTTAAAATGCGTAGTGGTTGGATTCTCCATATAGCGACTCACGAGTCCTGTCGCATAAAGAATGTCCGGCCTTGTGCAAGTTAAGTACCGTAAACTTCCAACCAAGCTCTTGAACAATGTCGGGTCCACTTTTTCTCCTCCATCATTCTTGGATAATTTTATCCCGCATTCCACTGGCGTGTTGATTGCTTTGCAGCCCTCCATCTTGAACTTCTTGAGAATTTCCTTGGCATATGCTTCTTGTGTGATGAAGATCCCATCTTCGAGTTGCTTGACTTCCACGCCGAGGTAGTACGCCATCAGCCCAATGTCTGTCATCTCGAACTCCTTTGACATGGCCTTCTTGAACTCCTCAATCATCTTTGGATTATTTCCTGTGAAAATCAAATCATCTACATACAAGCACACAATTAAGACTTCTCCTCCATTGGCTTTAACGTAGAGGGCATGCTCGTGAGGGCATTTGGTGAAGCCATTCTCCTCCAAGTACTTATCGATCCTGCTATTCCATGCCCTTGGTGCTTGCTTTAGTCCGTATAGAGCCTTCTTTAACTTCAAGACTTTTTCACTTCTGCACTCGGAAGCATAGTGCCCAAATTTATGGCAATTATAACACTTTATTGAGGATTTATCGTACCTCGACTGCAGGTTGCTCCTTCCCCGACCACTTGTAAACTCAATTCTTTCACCACTGTTGACGAAGCCTCTTTGTCCTCGTCCACGTCCACGTCCACGGCCTCGGCCTCTGGCTCGATCTTGTCCTTGGTCACGTCCTCTCCCGAACTGTCCATGGCCATTGCTCGGACCTTCTTCTTTCTCTTTCGGGCTTACTTGCAACTTTAAAAGTTGCTCTGAAATTTCTTGCTTCTTCTTTTGCTTCTCCTCGTATGCTTGCAACGACCCCAACAAGAGATCAATTGTCATCTCCTCCAAATTTTTAGTTTCTTCGATCGTCACCACAATGTGCTCAAACTTTGGGGTTAGTGAGCGCAATATTTTCTCCATAATTCTAACATCCTCCAATTTTTCACCATTTCTTTTCATTTGATTAGACACCGCCAAGACTCTTGAAAAATAATCCGAAATTGATTCGGACTCTTTCATATGCAAAGACTCAAACTCTCCTCTTAAAGTTTGAAGTCGTACCTTTTTTACTTGCTCCGCTCCTTTGCACGCGTTCTGGAGCTTCTCCCATGCTTCTTTGGCGGTGTTCGCGTTTGAGATTTTCTCGAAATCGTCGTCCCCTAGCGCCTGATAAATAAGACAGAGAGCCTTCTTGTCTCTCTTTCTCGCGTCTCGCAATCTATCCTTTTGTTGTTGGGATAGTGCGGCCTCGTCCTGCGGCTCCTCGTAGCCGTTCTCCACGATCTCCCAAACGTCGTGGGCTCCCAATAGCGCCTTCATCTTGATGCTCCAATTGTCGAAGTTGCTCTTGTTGAGCATGGGGACTTGAAACGATTGTAAATTCGCCATACCACAAGTAGAATCTTGTGGCTCTGATACCACTTTGTTGGAATTTAAGAAATATATAAAGGAAAATTTGGCTAAATTTGGAGGATAGAGAATAAATGTGTAGTGTGTGAGAGGACGTGTGTGTTAGAAAAAAAGAAAATAGTGATGAAACTATTTATGTGAATGGGGTAAGTGGACGTATAGGTGGACTTGTGGGTTTTTTATTATACAAACTCACTTTTCTTCACACTTATCTCTCACTAAACAAGTATTACATATGTATATATAGTGGAAAAGGTCGGTTAATCCACTTAACCGACTTAAGTTGGTAAAAGCTTAGCTTATTCTAGATAATTCCTAATCTAGACAATTCCACACATGCTCATTTCCTATTTCTTTATTTTCTTTAATCCTTCTCTTATATTCTAGACATTTCTACACAAATATCTTCATTTAAAAATCAAGTTTATTTATATTTCAACACTAATTAGATCTCTACTCATATTACACTCACATAATATTTCTTAAAATTTGTGCCACCCACGTTGTCGCATGTTTTTCGAAGATACCTTGAGTATATACAAAAGTAACATTGTAAATCTCGATCTCGACGATGGTTTTCTAATGTTACGTGGTAGATGAATCCAAATTCGGCAAAATTTACATATTTCAGGAATCAAATTAAAGTCGCTTATTTTAGAAAATTATATGCTCGAGTAGTCAATATTATCTTGCGTCTAATTAATTAATACTCCATATAGTTCGTCACACTTATCCCGGCCCGCACCTAATTAATATTTATTTGTTCCATACTCTTCATCAACTCGTATAATCCAATGATCTTATGTCAAAGCTAGTTTGACATTCAATCTCCACACCTCTTTATACAAATTCACACACAAGCTCAATATTAATTATCCAATTTTGGTTATTTTCACTTTAATTATTGATAGCCACACAATTTGGCCCTAGGAAATTAGGTGGTGAACGAGATGAGCTACGGCTCGACCACAACTGCCTTAACAATCAAAAGCTGGCCAATATCCACTTCTACGCCCACGGAGTTGTGGGCTGCCCGAACACCACGTGCGTAGGCCATGGTCGCACGCGCCGCCGTCTCCACCGATGAGCTACTCTCCTTTGGGAAGATCAAGTGGTGGACGACACGCTCACCACCAGGCCCGGCCGTGGCTCGGTCATGACCAGGGTCCCGGTTCACACGTGGCCCGGCCGTGTACGTGGAGGATTCTGTATTGTATGTTCTGGAAGAAATGATGAGTCATTATTAATGATGTTCTTTAGAAAAGAAGAAGAATGTAATTTATTTAAAAAAAATTGTTCAAATTTTAAAAAGAATTAATTAGTTTATTATTTTCTCCATATTGTAGTTTTTTGTAATTTTTAGTAATTTTTTTATTAATTTTTGTACTTAAAAAATAATAATAAAATTTAAAAAATATATTAAAAAGTACAATGTGAAGAAATCAATAAACTAACTAAATCCTTTTTTATTTTGAACTAAAGTTTTTAAATAAATTAATTTTAAAAAATATTTAACTATTTTTTGTCTGAATATATTTTATTCAAATAGCGTTATCGTTACTATTTAATTTGTGGATAATTACTGTGCTGGTCAGAACATGAAGACGAAGTGGAAAGAGTAGTTAATTGAATAATATATTTATATTAATATCCACTTTGATTTTCACATGGGATAAGGGAAAGAGTCAATATGCAAAAATATTATGTACAAGTTTGAATCTTTATTAAAAATCGTCCCCTGCAGTCTACTCTTCTTAATAATAAAAGATTAATTATAGTTGTCTCCACATTAAATATAGAAACAATAGGGCCGGATGGGCCTATTGGTGATTGAAACTTAAATTTTGTCCACAAAATTTAAAATATCAATATTTGGCCATTTTTTATGTGTTCTACCTAATCTACCCTTTAACCCAATAGATTCAACAACTTCCTTTGACCCGGATCCAGATTTAGGGATTAACCCATGCCTTGTCTACCCTCTAGACCCCCGACCCCATCCACCCCACCCCCCCACCACCCACCCCAAGCCAAATTTTTTATTTTTTTTTACTTCCCCTGCTTGTCTACCCCCAGACCCCCGACCCCACCCACCCCCCCACCCCCACCCACCCCAAGCCAAAAAAAATTTTTTTTTTTTACTTCCCCTGCTTGTCTACCCCCCAGACCCCCGACCCCACCCACCCCCCACCCACCCACCCCCCCCCAAGCCAAATTTTTTTTTTTTTTTTTTACTTCTCCTGCCTTGTCTACCCCCCAGACCCCCGACCCCACCCACCCCCCCCAACCACCCACCCCCAAGCCAATTTTTTTTTTTTTTTTTTTACTTCCCCCGCCTTGTCTACCCCCGACCCCAGACCCCCGAGCCCACCCACCCCCAAGCCAAAATTTTTTTTTTTTTACTTCCCCTGCCTTGTCTACCCCCCAGACCCCACCCACCCCCCCACCCACCACCCACCCCCAAGCCAAATTTTTTTTTTTTTTTTACTTCCCCTGCCTTGTCTACCCCCAAACCCCCGACCCCACCCACCCACCCACCCCCAAGCCAATTTTTTTTTTTTTTTTACTTCCCCTGCCTTGTCTACCCCCCAGACCCCCGACCCACCCACCCCCCCCACCACCCACCCCCAAGCCAAATTTTTTTTTTTTTTACTTCCCCTGCCTTGTCTACCCCCCGACCCCACCCACCCCCCCCACCCACCCACCCCAAGCCAATAATTTTTTTTTTTTACTCCCACTGCCCTGCCTACCCCCTGACCCCCGACCCTACCCCCCACCCCCCCCACCCACCCCCAAGCCAAAAGGAACTTTTTTAACACTTCCCCTAGGGTTTAGATATTCCATTTAGGGTTTAGATTATCTATTTAGGGTTTAGATGTTCTATTTAGGGTTTAAATGTTCCATTTAGGGTTTAGATGATGCTGTTGTTTCTATATTTGTTCTGCATGTTTGGCACTTATAGTACTAATAGTGCCATAAGTGCTAAAAAGACCATTTTACTTTATTTTATTTTGGATTTTCGTTGGCACTTATGGCACTATTAGTGCAATAAGTGCCATAAAATAAAATAATAAAGTAAAATTTTTTGGCTTGGGGGTGGGTGGGGTGGGTGGGGTCGGGGGTCTGGGGGGTAGACAGGGCAGGGGGAGTAAAAAAAAAATTTCGTTGGCACTTATGGCACTAATAGTGCCATAAGTGCCTAACCCGACCCGCGTGCCTGATCTTACCCGGCACGCGACCCGCGCTCCTGACCCTACCCAGTCCGCCCAATTAAGGGCAAAAACGTCCCAAAGCTATAAAAATGGCCAAAATTTGTGTTTTTTCAATGTGTGGCCATAAATTGTGTTTTATGCTTCATTTTGGCTACTTCAAAATTTTACTCTTAAATATATATATATCTAAAACAAAAAATCAACGAGAGCGGGCCGGTCTTACTATTTGATTCCATATCAACTTCATATCAATTTGCAATACATATATAATTCCCAACATGTCATAAATTATAGAATTTGTTTTGACTAAGTATAGCTGAAGCATCGTTAAGCACGAAATCAAAAGTCGCCTCTTTTAGAAAATTACTTAATTAGGTATCTTGCGTCTAATGAGTATATAATTCGTAATTCAAAAATTAAATAAAAAAAAATGAGTATATAATTTGCTACACTTATTTGCTCGATCGTCACTCTTCATCAACTCACTATATAATCTCATGATCTTATTTCAAAAATTTAATAATCCAATCTCCACACATTCATACAAACTCACACACATTTTTTTTTTTTTTTTTTTTTTTTTTTTTTTTTTTTTTTTTTTTTTGATCGGACAAAGTCATGTTAGATATTATAGTAATTAGTTCCCCCCATCCACTCCAAGAACCACCTTATATCTCCATTCACCAAAATCCACCTTATATCTCCAATCTCCAATTCGCTCCCAAGAGGGATCGAACCCGGGTCACTTCACTTAAGTGAGGACCCGGTGGCCAGTGGGCTAAGCCCCCTGGTTACAAACTCACACACATGGCAAAGCTGAATATTAATTATCCAATTTTGGTTGTTTTCACTTTGTTGATAGCCACACAAGTTAGCCCTAGAAAATTAGGTGATGAAGAAGATGAGCTACGCCTCGATTACATCTGCCTTCACAATCAAAAGCTAACCAAAATCCACTTCTACGCCCACGACCTGACGGGGGGCCCGAACGGCACGGTGCACGAACTCGCACGCGCCGCCGTCTCCACGGACGAGCTGTTCTCGTTCGGGAAAATGTACGTGGTGGACGACGCGCTCACCGCCGGGCCCGGCCGCGGCTCGGGGGACGTGGGGAGGTCCCAGGGTATCTTTACCTCTGCCGACATGAAGACGACGGCGATGGCAATGAACTTCAACATCGTCTTCACGTCGGGGGAGTACAACGGGAGCACCCTCAGCATTGCTGGCCGGAATCAGGTGCAGGAGCGGCAGCGCCTCCTGGCTGTCGTCGGGGGAACCGGTGTGTTCCGGTTCACGCGAGGCCACGCCGTCACCGCCGCTTACTCAACCGCCGTCGGAGAGGATTCTTCGCTCTATCTTGTTATCGAATACTTTATTTACACCACCTTTTGTCCCATGATGTGACGAAAGAAAATGTGAGAGATGGATTGGTGGAAGATGAGCTGATCAAGAATTTGAGAATAAATTTCTGTTGTTTATATTTGGGATTTATGTTGTGCAATAATAAAATCATATGAATGTCTGGTTTAATTTAATTTGAGTAAAGGCGATACTTGGTACGTTATCAGAGATCATATTTGAAAGATCGGAGAAGGGGCGAAGATCGGCGGCGTCGCGGCCGTAGGGAATCGTCGGCCTGCCCTCTCATCTCGTCACCGCAGCCTCCGACAACAACAAACCCTTCCATCGCGGCCGTAGGGAATCGTTGGCCTGGCCCCTCCTCTCGTCACCTTTGCAGATTTGGGACGAATTAGGGCTTGAGCAGTAGATCGTCCGGTAAAGGAGATTGCAGCGGTGAGAGGGACAGGTCTGCGGGGATGGTGGGAGGGGGAATGGAGGTGGCATATGGCGGCGGTGGGCGGTGGGAGGTGTAATTTTTAGTAATTTTTTTAGTAATTTTTGTACTTAAAAAATAATAATAAAATTTAAAAAATATATTAAAAAAAGTACAATGTGAAGAAATCAATAAACTAACTAAATCCTTTTTTATTTTGAACTAAAGTTTTTAAATAAATAAATTTTAAAAAATATTTAACTA
Source organism: Salvia miltiorrhiza (assembly GCF_028751815.1). Taxonomy (NCBI): domain Eukaryota; kingdom Viridiplantae; phylum Streptophyta; class Magnoliopsida; order Lamiales; family Lamiaceae; genus Salvia; species Salvia miltiorrhiza. The sequence goes on from NC_080387.1 coordinate 70,398,230, forward strand.
TTTTTTGTCTGAATTAATATATTTTATTCAAATAGCGTTATCGTTACTATTTAATTTGTGGATAATTACTGTGCTGGTCAGAACATGAAGACGAAGTGGAAAGAGTAGTTAATTGAATAATATATTTATATTAATATCCACTTTGATTTTCACATGGGATAAGGGAAAGAGTCAATATGCAAAAATATTAGGGTAAATATCATATTAAACCTTGAATTATATTCGCTTTATCAAAAATATCATGAAAGTTTCGAAATGTTCTCTAAACCCTCAAAGTATCAGAGTTTTATCAAATATATCCCGCATCTATTTTCCAATCAACAGAAATGTGACGTGGCTTGTTGGATGCCACAATGTAATTTAATTCTATTTTTTTAAATCCATGTCATTTTATATTCTACTTTCTTAATCTATGTCATTTTCTGCCCATTTTCTGCCCTGTATCGGGCTGAACCACCCTTGTCTTGTCGCCCCGGCCCCTATCACAGAGCAGAGCAACGCCACGCCGATATCGCACCCCGACAATGCTTCATCGTCTACTTTCTCCATCAAAAAGTCCCTCAATTAATCAACCCCTGCTCAGCATTGGTAGTATGTCTTTACACAAGATTGAACTAAATTATAGGAAATTATAAGTAAAATAAGCAAACAAAACTAAAACCTTCCCCATCGAATTAGAAAAACCCCTCGCCGACACTTGGTAATGAGCGAGAGGATGGAGGAATGCGGCGATAGGCTTCCCAGCCAAGTCGCGCCTCTGACCCGCGGTGGAGCCGTCAACCGAATGACAAGGCAACATCAACCGAGAACAGAACGATTGCGGCGGTGATGACTTTTGGGTTGTGCTGCTCGCCGGAAATTACATAGACGGCGGCACGATTCTATGAAGAAATATAGGGCTTCCCCGTCTGTGCGTGTGTATCGGTGTTACTGTGGGTGACCCGCGGCGGAACCGTGTCGGGATTGACGAGAAATTGCTCGTGAATTTAGATTGGCGAGAGGGTTTCGCCGTGGATTTAGATTGGCAAGAAATTGCTGGTGAAGCTGCTCTTTCACCAAGATTAGCGAGAATAATACGTGAGATTATTGTTGGCTGTAGAGAGAGGAATTGATGGATCTGTCACCGCTTGAAATTTTTTCTTGAGGTTAGATTTTGATGACTTCATCGGAGATGGTGATGGATTGAATTTTGGGAGAATTTTCCGGTAATCTTGACGATGAAGTCCCCATTTTCCCTTTTCTCAGCCGGAGTCATGAGTTAAATTCTGAATTGGGGATCCTTAGGGCCGACAGCAAATTCTAGAATTAAGGAATATAAAATGACATAGATTAAAAAAATAGAATATAAAATGACATGGATTAAAAAAAATAAAATATAAATTACACTTTGACATCCGGCGAGCCACGTCACATTTCTGGCGATCGAAAAATAGATGTGGGATATATTTGATAAAATCCTGATACTTTAAGGGTTTAGATAACATTTTGAAACTTCCAGGGTATTTTTGATAAAGCAAGTATAGTTCAAGGTTTAATATGATATTTACCCAAAATATTATGTACAAGTTTGAATCTTTATTAAAAATCGTCCCCTGCAGTCTACTCTTCTTAATAAAAGATTAATTATATTTGTCTCCACTAATTACGGACCTGCCTGCCTTAGATGATAAAATAGTGAGTATTTTTTTTGAAGCAAATGATATACTAGTATTAAACATTAAACTTGTGGGCGAAGAAAATGAATTAATTCGAATCGCTGTAAAGGCTTATATTAGCTTTGAACTACAGTAATAGTATTATTAAACTAATATTATACAATTAAAATACATCAACATATTACAACCAATATTGTAGACAATAAAAGAAAGAAAAGTAATGGTATAAAAAAGTAATGGGTTATTGGCCCATAGATACATCAACTTTGGACAAATTCTAGTATTTGTGTCAAATAATACATATCAATTTATTGACTGTAGCAACTTTAATACGAATTTGATTTTCACTTAAATTGAAATTGATGTGGCTCATTGAAATGTCGATGTGGACAAATAGAAAACTACATCGTGGATAAATCATCTCAATATCGTTGTTTCTTTAAAAAAAAATCTCGATTCAAATTGAGCAGAATCACGAGTCATACTCATACCCTAATTTTATAAGCAATGGTCATGTTTCTTATGTCCAAATTGAACAGAGAAATGATGCGTGTTAAAATTACTGCAATATATAAATTGATAGTATATTTTTTTTATATTTTTTAACATTTATGTTACAAATCAAAATTAGTTTAAAATTGATGTATTAACGAGCCAATAACCCATAAGTAATTAATGAGCATAAATTTAAATGAGTTAATCGCCATCTATATTATACTCCCTCCGTCCGCCAAAAGTAGACCACTTTGGTTGAGCATGAGATTTAATAAAATTGATGATGATTTTGATGTAGTGGAGAAAGCGTCCCACCACTTTATGAGATGTGTGGTTGAGATTGAATTTGGGGTGGTTTTATTGTAAATAAAGAGTGTTTGTAAGGATAAAAGATTAAAGTAGGTGGTGAGACTATTTCCATAAAAGGAAAGTGGTCTACTCTTTGCGGACGTCCAATATAGTAAAAGTGGTCTACTTTTGGCGGACGGAGGGAGTATATAAAAAAGCAGTTCTAACAACTATTTTTACCGCCAAATTTTAAAAAAATAGTTTTTTTCTTTTCCAACTATAATCCCATATTTTCGGACACTCATCCAATTTATCCAAATACGGTTTAGTTTCTTAGCTCACTTTAAAAACATGATACTTTACCAATTTCTTTTTTTTTTCTTTCTAAAATGTGTATAATCTATATATTATATAAAAAAAGAGTTCTATTTCTTTCCTTTCTTTTTTCTCTCTCTTCTCCCATCAATTTTTATCACTATTTCTAATTTTTTTTCTATATTTTAGTAATTCTTTTCTAAACATTGTCACATGATTTGATTTTAAAAAAATATGTAATATGCATTTTAAATTTAATATAATATAAAAATCGTGAAAATGAATTTAAAGCAAATAAGTTATGAAAAAAATAAAAATTAAAATAATTTATTTTCTCTCTTTATTAAAATTTTACAATTTTTCATTTATGTTTGTGTATGAAAATATTTATTTATTTATTATGATGTGTAATACTCGATAATAATAATGCGTAATGCTAATTTTAATTATAGACTTTTTTTTACATTTATTTAATAACTTTAATTATCATTACGCTTTATACAAAATTGAAAATTTATATTTTCAAGATAGGCTTTTATTAAGTAATTAACGTGGAATATTTTAGTTTATTTTATTTTTAAAATATATTTTGTATTTATATATTTTAATTTTATTTAATATTTTTATTTATTTATTTAAATATATTATTTAATTTCAATGTTCGTCGTGCATCGCACGAATGGTTGGTGCTAGTATACAATACGTCGCAGCTCATGCACCCATATAAAATCCCTTTAATTGTTTCAATTATTCACACGATTTTATCTCAAAAGAAAATTATTCACACGATTATGCATGCCACATTAAATATATATCTAAAACAAAAAATCAACGAGAGCGGTCTTACTATTTGATTCCATACTGCTGGGGTATCAACTTCATATCAATTTGCAATACATATATAACTAGTTTGTTGCCCGTCGAATTTCGACGGAATTAATTATTATATATAAATTTTATTAATAATTTTAAATATAAATTTAATAATTATACAATCTGTGGATTATGAACTTCGTTTTAAACTCAACTAAAAGTAATTTTACTACTCATTCTCATTTTAAATTCATAATAGTGATATCTGCTAATTATCCGAATATGCTTAAATTTATGAATTATCTAAATAATCAAATATAAGTTTTTACGATATTAGTTGTGTATCTCAATAAAAACTCATAAAATTTCAAAATAAACATTAACAATAAATAATAAAAGATTAATAAATAGAGAAAATTTACGTAAGTATGTAGATAATTTTTTATTTAGATTCTACAATTAGTGAAGTCTTCCACAAAAAATAAATGTGGATTCCTGAACATCTATATGTATGAGTTAACAATAAATGGTATGCATAATAAAAACTATATAATTTATGCACTTAATTATTTAAAAGTAATTTTAATTATTCGCCTATCCAAACTGACAAACATATGAGAGAGAGTTACTCTCTTTCCAAACACATATAAAATAATATCCGTTAATTATCTGGACACATTTAAATTTTATAAAATATCTAAATAAACAATATAAATTGTTATAGTTATTGATTAACTAACTCAATAAAAGCTTACAATCAATGTGTTTCTTGACATTACAAAGTATATATTTATAATAAATAGCATAAATTATAAAAGATTAAAAATTAATTTATAATAAATGTAGAAATTATATATTATACGAAATATTTTTAAAATTTATATATCAGTCATGTCGTAGACCCAATTCAAAAATATTTTTACTACCGATTCAAAAATATTTTTACTACCGGTTCCCGTCAAAACACGTATAGTAATATCCGCTAATTTTTCTCAAACTCGTTTAAGTCTATAAATATCTAAAAAGTCAAATATAAGTTGTTACAATAATTGATTATCTGTCTTATTGAAAATCAAAACATTACAAAGTAAATATTAATAATACCTAGTATAAATAATAAAAGTGGCTGGTACCTTTCTCTATAATTAATAACACACTATCAACTAATTATTTCTTAAAACTCATGTCAACCAATTTCATAAATTAGGAAATTATACAATTTACGAAGCATGTTTAGAATTTATATACCCGTACTCATCTCATATCTGATAAAAAAAATAATTTTATTGCTTGTCCTTTTCCCAAACTCATATAATGATACCGCATACTACCTGAAATGGTTTAAATTTATAAATATTTAAATAATAAAATATAAATGGTTACAATAATTGATTATTCATCTCAATAAAATTTTGACATTACAAAGTAAATATTAATAAATTGTTTACATAACACAAATAAAATACGCTCTTTGTCATCTTCTAGGAAACCATTGAGTAGCATGTTTCCTTATAACTATCTGTCTTTTAGGTTGTAGTTCACCTTTCTAAAATTATTGTAATACATTGTGCCTCTAACGTGATTCAATATCATCTTAAGTTGATAGATTTTCTTATTTGACGAAGGAACATGATGGAAAAACCTTTTTCTCACTTTGTCCATTTAATTGCACTAATTTAAATTTGATCTATTTTCGAATTGCTATTGTAATCATAATTGCAAAATTAAAAGGCTAATACAACGATTTAAAGTCATATAATAAACAAAGAGTATATAAAATCATGTTATCAAATACTCCCTCCGTCCCAATATTCAAGTCTCCTATTCCTTTTTGGGCCGTCCCAATATTCAAGTCTCCTTTCCTTTTTTGGCAATAATTAAGCAAGGCTTAGTAAATTAACTAAAGGTCTCCACCTACCCCCAATTTCATCCCCACCCTTGCTCTCTCTCTCTCATCTTCCTCCCGCCGTCGCCACCACCAACCTCACGCCTTCACCGGTCTTCCCTCCTCCCGCTTCCTCCCGCCGCCGCCACCAACCGAGCGCCTTCACCGGTCTTCCCTCCGCCCTCTTCCTCACGCCGCTGCCACCACCAACCTCTCGCCTAGTCTTCCCTTCGCCCTCTTCCTCCCGCCGCCGCCACCATCAACCTCGCGCCTCCACCGTTCCTCTCGCCGCCCTCTTCCTCACGCGGCCGCCACCAACAACCTCCCGCCGCCACCACCAACTAGGGGTGAGCAAAATATCCGAAATCCGAATATCCGATCCGAACCAAACCAAAATTCAAAATTTGGTTCGGATTTTTCGGATTTTCGGATCGGATCGGATTGAATTTTAAGCAAATTTCGGATTTTCGGATCGGATCGGATTGACACTTTAAAAATCCGAAAAAATCCGAAATCCGAATTATATTTATAATATAATTAATATTATAATATTATAAATAAATATATATAATTATTAGCTTTTAAATAGTTAAATATTTCTAAATTCTAACCCTATACTTCCATTTTGGTTGATTATAATTAATGGCTAATTAATTATGACATTAATTTGATTGTAATTATCTAATAGGTTAGGTTGACATCTATTTCGGATTTTTTCGGTTTTCGGATTTTTTTAACATTTCGAATTTTTTTTTAACATTTCGGATTTTTCGGTTCGGATCGGATTTTATCCGAAATTTTTCGGATTTTCGGATTCGGATTTTCGGATAATACGGTTCGGATCGGATTGAATTTTAGGGAAATTTCGGATTTTCGGATCGGATCGGATTAGGCAAAAATCCGATCCGAAATCCGAATGCTCACCCCTACCACCAACCGAGGCGACAACTCTGTTGCAGATTTGGGGGGAAAAAATTTACAGATTTGGGGGAAAAAAATTCGCCCTCTTCCTCCCACACACATCCGCGCAGCCAGCCGTCGCCCGTTTTCTGGCGACCAGGGCTGCCCTCTCTTGGCGATGGCGAGGCGCCGCCGCCTCCTATTTCCACCGCCTCCATCCTCTGCAAAAGGCGAAACCCTATCTCTCTGCCTTCCACCGCCTCTCTCTCTCTACTCTCTTCCTCGAAGGCGGTGTGGCGGCACGACGGCAGTATAGAGGTGGTAGGGTTGCAGATTAGGGAGGTTTATTCCCAATTCAATTTTTTTTGAAATTTGGTTGTGGTGTATCAGAGCCATGGTGTATTTCGAATTCTTGATTGGGTTGCAAATTAGAAGAGATAATTTTGAATTCTTAGAAGGAATAAGGGCGGCGACTCGCCGGGCCCTCAGCAGCGGCGGCGGCGGCGGATTCCAGATGGATGAGGAAGTTTTGGGGCTGAACTTGCATGTTTCGATTTTGGAAAGGAAGGTTGAACATACTTTAAGTGAGGGAGTTAAGGATCGATTGAGTGTATGTGTGGGTGTTCAGTGAGCCAGAGAAAGGGGAACGGACGGCCAACAGCCGTGCCGGCGGCTGAAACAGCCGACGAACGGCGACAGCAGAACTCTCGTACAAAGAGAGAAGACTTGATTAGTCAATTTAATTAAGAAATAAAATAACATTAATTAAAGCACTAATTATGTGGTCCCTACTACTTTTACCTCTATTTTAACTCTCCTAAATACCCGTGCCCAAAAGCAAGGAGACTTCATTATTGGGACGGAGGGAGTACTCCCATTACTTATAAATACTCAATTGCGTGGACAATTGATAAAGCTGTGTAAATTAATATTGAGAAAATTGAAAATACAATTATGATATACAAAATTTTTATTTAAATGATTAAGAGAAAAAAAAATCGCTTTGTCCATTTAACTAATACTGTACCACACTCGGGTTAATACATAAGGATGAGATTCGGTGTAAATTATTGTTATTTTATTAATTAGTTCGAGGCTAATCTGATTCACAGATTTTGATTATTAAATGAATTGTTATGATTAGTTTTTAACACATAATAATAGTTTTTACGTATATAATATTGCCTTTTCATGATAACTAAATTTGTTTTTTGTATGATGTAATTCTGATTAGTTTTAACACATAATAATAGTTTTTACGTATATAGTATTGCCTTTTCATGGTAATTAAATTTGTTTTTTGTATGCTGTAATTCTTTCTTTAAAGATAATGTTTTAATATATTACAATAATACTTTATTTTGAATAATCACGGATATATATATATATATATATATATATATATTAGATATATGAAAATTGATTAAAAATTAAAAAAAATAAGAATCAATGAGAATTGAAGAAAATTAGAATAGAGTGATTATACGACGCCACGTAGGATGAGATTTATTTTGCTTTTATATATATATAGATAGATAGATTCCCAAAATGTCATAAATTATAGAATTTGTTTTGACTAAGTATAGCTGAAGCATCGTAGCACGAAATCAAAAGTCGCCACTTTTAGAAAAATACTTAATTAGGTATCTTGCGTCTAATGAGTATATAATTTGTAATTCAAAAAAAAAAAAAAATGAGTATATAATTTGCTACACTTATTTGCTCGATCATCACTCTTCATCAACTCACTATATAATCTCATGATCTTATTTCAAAAATTTCATAATCCAATCTCCACACATTCATACAAATTCACACACATGGCAAAGCTGAATATTAATTATCCAATTTTGGTTGTTTTCACTTTGTTGATAGCCACACAAGTTAGCCCTAGAAAATTATGTGATGAAGAAGATGAGCTACGCCTCGATTACATCTGCCTTCACAATCAAAAGCTAACCAAAATCCACTTCTACGCCCAAGACCTGTCGGGGGGCCCGAACGGCACGGTGCACGAACTCGCACGCGCCGCCGTCTCCACGGACGAGCCGTTCTCGTACGGGAAAATGTACGTGGTGGACGACGCGCTCACCGCCGGGCCCGGCCGCGGCTCGGGGGACGTGGGGAGGGCCCAGGGTATCTTTACCTCCGCCGATATGAAGACGACGGCGATGGCGATGAACTTCAACATCGTCTTCACGTCGGGGGAGTACAACGGGAGCACCCTCAGCATTGCCGGCCGGAATCAGGTGCTGGACCGGCAGCGCCGCCTGGCCGTCGTCGGGGGAACCGGTGTGTTCCGGTTCACGCGAGGCCACGCCGTCATCAACGCTTACTCAACCACCGTCGGGGAGGATTCTTCGCTCTATCTTGTTATCGAATACTTTATTTACACCACCTTTTGTTCCATGTGACGAAATGTGATTGGTGGAAGATGAGCTGATCAAGAATTTGAGAATAAATTTGTGTTTGTTTATATTTGCATGTTGTGCAATAATAAAATCATATGGATGTCTGGCGGTTTAATTTAGGGGGGTGTATTCGTTGTGGATTTTAATAGATTTCTATGGATTTTAAAAGTCTGGGTGTATTCGTTCCAGACTTTTAAAAGTCTGCAGAAATCTGGGTGTATTCGTTTAAGACTTTTAAAAGTCCATATAAATCTGGGTGCATTCGTTTCAGACTTTTTAAAATCCATACAAATCTAGGTGTATTCGTTATTCCATTGACTTAAAATCTGGAATGACTTTCATGGATTTCATCCAAAAAATACACACGACGAAATCCGGCCAAGAACCACGAGAATTGAAATCCATGAAATTTTAAGCGAGCGCTGAGTTCCAGCGCCCGCGGCCAAGAAGCCAGCGAGCGCTGGAACTCAGCCACCGTTGAGAGAGTCCAGCATATGCTGGATTCCAACATATGCTGGATTCCAACATATGCTGGATTCGAGCGAGTCTGAATTCTCTGCCTCTCTCTCTCTCTACGCGCTTCGTGTCTGGATTCCAGCATATGCTGGATTCCAACATATGCTGGGTTTCCAGCGCTCGCTGGATTCCCAGCGGTCGCTGGGTTTCCAGCGGTGCTGGGACTCAGCGGGCGTTGGCATCATGGATTTCAATTCCAGAATTATCCCCTAAATTCTTCGAAAATCAGTGAAAATCGGGGTGAAATCCAACCACGAATTCTTTGAAAGTCGTCTGGAATCTATGTGAATTCCATGGAATTTAAATTCCATGGACTTTTTAAAGTCTGTGGAAATCCACAACGAATACACCCCCCTTAATCTGAGTGTACGTTATCTGAGATCATATTTGAAAGGTTATGACTTTGAATTACAGTAATCTATTTAGGGGTTAATAGCATTTTATGTCCCGAACTTTTAGCGTTTTTTAATAATGGTAATATGGTTTTCCAACTATAACGGTCCCCAAAATATTTCATTTGGCGAGATAAGTATCTTTTCGTCATCAAATTTTGTATAATGGGACATTTTATGAAAAAAAAAAACTGAAAGTTCGAGATTTTTTTATGAGAAAATGAAAGTTCGGGACATTATATGAAAAATACTGTAAATTCGAGATATAAAACACTATTAATCCTATGTTTAAATTCAAAATATACAAAATAATGTACATCAAGAAATTAATAATAAGTACAGACTACGTACACAAAAAAAAATTATACCTAATTTCACCTCAATTACCATAACTGATGTTGCACCCATTATGTGATTCGGTTACATGAATATTAACTGATTGAATTAACCCCTGCATAATACCAAAAATTAAAATGCCAACACCAAGATTCGATTACTCGGATACCGAAAATTATTGCCGAAAGATAAAATGGCGCTAATTTTCATAATCCATACGGTATATTGACTTATCCCCTATGCCATTGCTATATGTATCACTTGTTATTTGTATACAACATATTACTATACATAAGAACTTGTACATCTATACTATATTAAAAATGGAGTTTTCAATTTTAAAATTGAGTGACAATTTTGTAGTTAGAATAAAATTGAAGGTTTATTTATAAGCTATACATCTTTTTTTTCTTTTTCTTTAACTTCTTATTTTTCTATTTTATTTCTTTTTTAAAATTGTAAAATTAGACTAATTATAAAATATTTGATATGCATATCAAATTAAAGATCATGACAAGAGCTTTAATTTGATATATGCTATGTAAATATTGGATTTAAAATATAAAAATTATATTTATTTAAAGATTAAAACTTAAGAAAATTCTCTCTCATCTCTCCTCATTTTTTTTGAATAAATCTATTTTCTTTTCAATTATCTTTTAACTTATATTGTTTTCTTTTTACACAATATCATTTTTTTTTATTAATATGAATTATTATTTATTATTTTTATATTAAACTAAAATATATTTATCTTAAATTATAGTATTTTTAATTATATTTAGAATTTTTATATAATAATCAAATGATAATCAATTTTATATATAATAAAATATAAAAATATTTTTCGTGTGTTACACGAGTGCAAATGCTAGTATTGAGAAATCAAATCACTTAGCCCATCACAGTTATCGAGTATACTAATTAATTGAAAAAATTCTAAATCAGTCAAAAATCAAATCAAAATCACTTAGCCCATGTTTGGTTGGGTATTTTTAGAGATTGGAAATGGATTCAATCATTATTTGTTATTTGGTTTTGGTAATGAGTTAGCCATTACCCTTACTTGAGGGTAACTCAATCACCCAATTTGTTACCCCTCAAAATAGAGGAGAAACAAAAGAAAGAGAATCCCTTACTAATGATTCTTTTCCATTGTTAACCCAAACAATCAATATAAGTAATGGTTATTGTTACAATTCCACTCCTTTATTTGATTCCATTCCCTTTTCATTCCTCTACTTGAACCAAACGAGCACTTAATGCGCTTGTCGATTAACGAAATACCTGTTATGAATGGTCCAATAACGGTTATAATCAATTAACCGTACTCAAATTACCACCTTAGTTATTAAATACATAATTTTCAGTAGATAAAAGGTCTAATCATGCAGAAATGAATGGTTGTGGTTGAATTATAAAAATTGTGTGAGTCATGGGGTATTTTTTTTATAAATAAAAAATGAGGTATTTTTAATGATGAATTATAAAAATAAAGTGCGAGACCATGTTTTAAAAAAAATTAATATCTTTATCTTTATATATATAAAGAGCAAAGTAAATGTAATTTCATTCAATTTGAAGGACATAATTGGAATTGGAAAAATGAATAGTTAAATTAAAGGATAAAAATCAATTCACAAAATCCACTCCACTTAAATAGAAAAACTGCCGGTAACTAAATTAAGGAAAACAAACTCCCATATTCTTTGTTGTTGAATATATTAGTTAAATATTTTATTTATTTAGTTTCTTATTTTATAGATAGAATTAGTTTGTTAAATTTTCAAGTAATTATGTGTTAGATAAAATATGTAATGTACATCTTAAATTAAAGCTCATGAAATGACCTTTAATTTGACATAAAATATGTGAAAAATAGATTTGAAATAAGTAAGTTATGATGATTTAAAATTGTAATACATAAATTAATTTATATGTATAATCAATAATAGTTTCCTTCAAAAAGTAATGATATTGTACTTAATTAGAACCGTATTTCAATTTTTTAAAATTATAAAAACTATATAATATTTATTTTATTTATATCAAAACATCATTAATAGCATATTATGTCATCTATATCTATATATATATATATATATATATATAAAAGGAGAAGTAAATATAATTAACTTCAATTAGAAGGATATAATTAAAAATTAAGTAAAAAATTATAATCACAATCTCCTATAAATTAACCAACAATTAGTTTTCTGCAAAACCACTATTTCTAAACAAAATCAATTACTCCAACTCTAAGAATTAATAAATTGCGACTGTAAAAAAAAAAAGAATTAATAAATTGCGAAGAATTAATTAACAATATTGAATGACCTCATAAATTAATAAACCGCCAAGAATTGTTCTCCATCTCCAATCAAAATGAAATAAATAACAATATTAAATGATTGCCTAATAAATAATTAAATAATTATAAACATTAAATAATTGAAATCTTCTATTGCACTAATTTTGTTATATTAAATAATTTAAAGTTTAATATATTAAATTATTTATATTTTTAAGTAATGATATATTTTTTTTTAAACTAAAATTTGTATTTCAGACTTTTTATATTTTTCTCTTTTCCTAATTCTCATATTTTAATTTTCAATTGTGTTTTTTTAATTAATAAATATCAATAGGAAATTTATTGGCAAAATGAAATTTTTTAAAGACGTGAAATTTGTAAATTGTTAAATTTATACCCTCTTTATTATTTACACAAAATACAATTTTTACTATTTTGTGTGATTTCATCATAGATAATATATGCAGTATGCGTCTCAAACATAAGAATATGTTTAATTTCATATATAATATATAGAAAATGGATGTGAATGTAAGCTTATGACAATTTGAAATTTTAATATAGTAAATTATTTTTTAGTTATTTTTTTCAGCTCATGTTATATTTTTTATATGAATTACTTAGATTATATTAAAATATTAGATCACTTTGCAAATAATAAATTTGATATAAAATTAAATATTAAAATATTATATCACTTTGCAAATAATAAATTTGGTGTAAAATTTTAATTTTATTAGTTTATATTAATAGTATAAAGCATATATATGCACAACTTACGTGATCATGAAGAAATTGGGCACTAAAATATATTAAAATCTAATTTCAGCGAAAATACGAAACATGAAGATAAAGCTCCAGATCTAAGACTAAAGGGGAATCAGAATAAAAGTGCGAAGCGAAAGATTTATATACTGACTATAGAAATGCTGATTTTAAACACGTGGCAACCAACGATTTGCACCTATCAAATATTATTATTTGAGCATCGAAACGAGACTAAATGGGCCTTAGTATTGTATCTCAATAATAGACTATAAATAGACCCCCTAAGATTAAATGTAAACAAGTCCTTCCATAAGAGGAAATCAAATAAACAAATGCTATCTTCTTATCTACATTTTTTGCACACTCAATTTCTTTGTTAATCTTAGCTCTTAGCTCAATTTTCTTCACTTTTTCATAAATTTGCTGTTGAATCTAATACCCAACTCAACATTGCGCAAGTCTAAAATTATATTCGCCGCGCATAGCGCGGGAGGTACACTAGTTGTTATGAATCACGAATAAGATAAAATTAGTTATACTATATTCTTGATAAACGAAAGGAATAGTAATTAATGTGCCTAAATTACTCTGACTTAATTGCCGAATATATAAACATTACTATAAAAAAATCATTTGTCGGTGGCCATGCTTTCGAAAGTCCAATGAAAGCATGACGATGTCTAACATGTCACACAAAAAATGGAGGGTTTGTAGTGAAAATGAAGAATGAGTAAAGATTTTTTTTATTCCTCATTTTCTCGTGATAAATTTACAATAAAAGAGAACACAACATAAGAGACAAAATCCCATGGTCAAGGAAGAAACATGTACGACATGGCGCAAGCTTCCATCACCACCACCTATCCGACTGGATTAGGCACAATCTGCGTCGTCGACGACCTGGTCACGGCAGATGCGGACCCCAACTCCCGCCCCCTCAGCCGCCTCCAGGAGCTCGTCGCTAAATCCAGCCTCAAACACACACGTAAGAATTTATAAGAGAAGAAATCTAAGTGTAACTAAAAGGAGGGGCCTAAAACAAAAGTCACGGTACACAACATAAGGCAGAAACATGGTTTGATCAGTATAGTTTATTTCAGGGAGCCAAGGCTCCCACAACTGCTATACAACAATGTATCATATTCTATGATCTGAGATGATGCAGTTACCAATTAAGAAGATGATGATCAGATGACAAGCTCGGAGCTATGAGTTTCACCATAACAAAATCTCCCATGGCTGCAGCAGACGCGTGGAGGAATCAGACTCGTAGCATCCTCCTCTTACATCCTCATCACAACACCAAAACATGGCTTGAACAAGATCATGAAGGCATAGAGAAGAATTAGCAGTGTATGCAGATAATTGGATCAGAAATATCCTTCAAGTAGAACACTTTTGCCATGGACAGATGATGTCAATTTCTTCACCTTTCCTTTTAGGTCCACATTACTCAGATATCTCTCGTGATCGCCTCCCAAAAATGGCAGCACCTCGACCACCAATTTCTGGAACAAGTTTTGTTCGAAGCCCTCTTTAAGTATATCCTCAAAATCCACAATGTTACCCGTCAGATCCAGCAAGACACTGCAGAGTCCTTGATTCTTGCAGTGTTCAAGAATTTCAAGTAGACTTATCTTTTCCAGAGACAGTGTTTGGACTCCTTGCACAGTCTGTTGCTTGTCGCCCGTGTCTTTCTCAGTGACTATCAACAGTTTGGAAGCTCCATCATCTTCGAGAGCAGGAATCTTGGTCAGGGGATTCCAACATTTTGACAGCACGATTTTAAGAGGCTGATTCGCTCCGGGTTCTTTAGAAATGGGAATAGACGACTTCTCAGCCAATGCAGCAGAAGGAACTATGATAGCATCGTATTCTTGCAGCAGTTTTGAATAGTATCCGCCACACTCCACAGCTTCTTCACTGAGCTGATCTAGTAAATGGCCATCAAGCGACATGGAATACCTATCACACAAGCCAATGATTAGCAAGTACCTCCCGTGTAAAACTAACATTGTAAATCAATCAACTCAAAAAGGGTAGTTACAAAATCTGATCAATCAAGATAGATTCTTGCACGTACCTCAGAGTAACATATGGCTTTCTTGTAAGCATATAATGGATATAGGCCTCGTTAAGCCTTTTGCAGAGTTCTTCCTCGACTCCAACAGTCACTTCAATACCTGCGTCTTGCAGTTTTTTCACCCCCGTTGAAGCGACAATGGGATTAGGATCCACCATACCGACCACCACATTTTTCACTCGAGCTTTGATCAATGCTTCGGAGCAAGGTGGAGTTCTTCCGTAATGATTGCACGGTTCTAAACTAACATATGCTGTTCCATTCTCGGCCAAATCACCCGCGTCTCTCAATGCAAAAACCTACAGTTTTCCTAGTCAGATTCTCTACGAGATAATATATACACTAAAACATATATGAAGAAAGCTACTTGCAAGCTATTCGAGATTCAGCTCGAAAAAAGCTCGTTCGGATTCGATTGTTCGCGACCATGTTTGCAAGCCTATTCATGAACCTTCAATCGATTTAGTACACGAGCCTTAAACGAGACGAGCTCGAGTAACATATTAAGAAGTTTTTCCTAAATTTTTAACGAGTTCGACCTCGAAGATCATGTATACAAACATCTAACAAGCCAAGCCCAAATTCAAGATTATCGACTATCACACGAGCCGAGCTCGAGCCCAGTAACTGGGTGATGAGCCAAGCTCAAATAGCAAGATAAAAGCTCAAATCGAGCTTGAACCGAGCTCGAACAGCCGAATATTTAAACGAGCCAAGCTAGAGTCCGCTAGTATTCGGCTCGGCTCGGCTCGTTTACAGCCTAAATCAGGACCCAGCATGAAAAATCTCCAGAAGAAATTACCACAACATCAGTTCAAATTTCTAAACACTAAAGTCAAAATTAGTAGGCCATTTTTGTAGTTGACAAATTACCTAGTTTATTTTGGCAGATTTCACTAGTTTCGTGACTGGATTCAACAAATGCAAACATATATTGTTTAGCTTTTAGAAACTCAATATGTACAAAAATTAAAGCCTATAACAAAAACCAAAGGCAAAGACTAACAACTCATTTCACAAGGAACAAAAGCATCCTAAAAAAGCTTCAAAATTTAGATAACATATGATTCAAAATCATTTCAACTGCATAACATTATCTCAGACATTCGACAAACAATTACTATAGTGTGCCCCTATCATCAATACAACAATGCAAGAATCAAGCACCCCCATAGAAAATTTCATAAACTTAAATCAGCAACACAAAATCAAGAAATTAGCATTAACAGCTACACCTTCAACCAAAATGCAATCATAAACAGAGAAAGAAAGAAAAAAATCAAGCTTGACCTCAGCATGAGGCTGGCCAGCTTTAGGGTGGAAGCCTTCTCCAACAATCTTGCCATCCTTGACAATCACACAACCAACCATGGGATTAGGACTGGTGCAGCCAATCGCCTTCCTTGCGAGCTCAATGCAGCGCCTCATATAATACACGTGGTCAAATTTATCTGCTTGCATTTCGCCGCATCTGATCGCAGCCAAACGAGCACTATTTCTCGAACTAGTTTTCGTTTCGGACACCCTTTTCGGGGAATTGCGAAGCCCAAATCTTGATTTTGGTGAGAAGGTTGGATTGTGGGAAGTGTGGATGGGAAGTGGAAGAGGGAGCGTTTGAGCATACATACTGGAGATGGATATCGCTTGTGTTATGCATTGATAGTTTAGGATGCCATTTTTGTGAGAAGTATAGAAGAAACAAAAATCAGAGTGATTAGTGAAAAGTGAAGTTGCAAAAGGCATGTATAAACAAAAGGCACTTACAACCAGTCACAAGAATAATGAATCAATGCATAATCACCAGGCACGGTGGCGGCGGCACAAAGCTGGAAGTATGCGGGAGATAGTAAGGGAAAAACAGAGAACAAAATCAAAATTCCTTACCTCTAGCAACGACCGGCGTCGAGGTTGACCAGCGACAGCGGCTCGAGGGGGTGGCGGCAGCCGGCGCAAGGGGGTGAGGCAGAGGAGTTAGGGCGGTGTCGATTAATTCAGATTTTCGAGTGGGGGAGAGAGTGTAGAGCGCGAGAGAGAGAAGAGGGCGTCAGCGAGTTGGGGCTAGGATTCTACTCCTCCAATCTCCACTTTATGTCTTTTAAAATAGTTTAACATTCGTCCCACTTTAGCGGCTCCCCTCCACATGCATTGACGCTTAAATCTCCATTTTCATTTTAATCTCATTTCTACTCTTTTACTTTAAAATTAAATATTTTATTAAAATTACATTTAAATATTAATTTAATTAACATAAAACATTCAACCATCAACATAAAAATATATATTAACAAAATTGATCAAATAATTTGAAAAATTGAAAATATTAAATAACCAGAAATAACCCAAAATAAAATAGGGGCAAAAAGGCCCATAAACAATTGAAAAAATAGGGCAATCTTCTTTTTCTTCTTTGTGGTGCTGCTGTTGTTTCCACCTCTCTCTATTTTCTTTTTTTTCTTTTTTAATTCTCGCGCGTGCTTCACACACGATCTCCATTTTTCCACTTCATGTCCGATTTGCTGGAGAATGCTAATCTCATTTCAATTTTCTCTCTATAGCAAAAAATTTCTCTCAAATTTATAAGCTCAATTATTCAAACACTTTGACAACTTATAAGCTTTTCAGAAAAACTATATCTTATAAGCTCTTTAAACATCTTATTAAGCAATTGGATCTTATAACATCTTTAAAATAAGCTTAGCTAAACATTCTCTTAGTTTGTTCATAAATTTAAGATATCAAATTCAATTTATTTATTCATTCTCAATAATTTATACCAAATTCTATTACAAAATTCTAAACTTCATGAATAAATATATCAATAAATACGTAATTTTTTTTATTTAAAACACGATAGTATTATTTAATACAAATTTTACTATTGTCATCACAATATAAAAAGTTAATACAACCCTTCTTTCTTATGCTCTAAATTAATAGGTAATATTAACATGACATGTAAATCGATGGCAATTAAAACACTATAATTCTGCAAAATAAATATGCAAATTATCTATCACCTGTAATTAAAAAGAATATTAAGATATTTATACCAAAATATATGTGTATACTAAATGAAATTTTAATACGATCACAAATTCACTAATAAAATTGTATTATACTCCCTCCGTCCACGAAATGAGTACCCATTTGTGGACGGCACGGGTTTTAAGAAATGTATGGAGTGTAGTGTGAATAGTTTAAGGGTCCCACTTTTTGAGAGTATTAATTAAAGAGTTGTGTGGGGTACACTTGCCAAAAAGGGAAATGGGTACTCATTTCGTGGACGGACGAAAAAGGAAATATGGGTACTCATTTCGTGGACGGAGGGAGTATAAAACAAAATTACCATCTACGATTTCAATAGACGAATCTGCGGCTGTGGAACTCACATCATCATCTACAGAAAATTGAGAAATTGGAGCATTAAGTTCTTACACATTCTCATTATGTTTAAGATACTGGAATATTTTTTATTGATTGATATTCCATGTTATTCATATATTATCATGCCAATTAAATTTTCAATATTTTATTAGTTGACTTTTTTTTGAAGAGGATTTATTAGTTGACTTTATTAATTACGTTTATTCTTATTTCAGATGTTTTTGACAAATGTAAATTAACAGTTGCATTCCTCCTACATAAAAGAGAGAAAATCATGTAATCCCTTAAGTTTGAATTTCGGATATTTTCCTTGCACATTTGAAATATTCTATGTATATGAACTTGTAAATATTACATGCAAATTAATCAAATATTCTTCAACAACGCAATATTGAAAAGTAATTATTTCACAAACTTACACCCATTGAAAGATATAAAACACGTAAAAAAATCGTAAAAAATCAGAACAAGCAAGCAATGTCTTCTAGCTCAAATCAAAGTAGTAGAAAAGTAGGAAAAAAGGAAGTTATCGATAAAAATCAAAAATGTAAAACAAGTGAAAAGAAGAAGTTGGTGAAGACGAGAAGTCCAGAAGAAGTATCATCAACATCTAAAGAGGAGGATTGGCGTTTGAAGCCTCTCTCAGACTATGTTATCTCAGATCCAATCCCTGATCTAAATAAAATAGCCTTGGATCCAAACGTCGATATATGTAGGTTCTACAAAAATATGCCCAAATAGGAAAATGATTAATTAACTTATTATACTTGGAACGTTATTAATTATTTATATATAGATAAACACTACTTATCTCACATGTTCTGAACCTTATGTGTGAGAGATTATCCAGCACTAGATGACAACAAAAATATACAAGTGCATTTGTTTTTTCCTAGAAATAAATTTAACCGATGACACAGAATTCAACTAACCTCTGCTCATTTTATGCCTGAGATTCCTTATATATATTCCCGCAAGCAAAATTTTCTTAAGTTGAAGAACAAAAGAATGATCATAACTCAGCTATAATTTCTAGCATGCTGTCTATGTCGGGGGATGCGACTGCCCGCTTGGTCAGTTCCCCAAAGTTGCAACAATGTTTCCTCTCCGCATTGATGGCAACAACATCTTGAGCAAACATACACTTCAGTCCTGCAGATACCTGCATACGTGCCCCATTCAGCTAATCTTGCACACACATTCTCAAATATTTTCAGGTGTTCTAACAGTTAGTTATAGAATGAATACTAATAAAAATAAGGTTCTCATGCAAATTCTCTTTTCATTATTGGTCATTCTCAAAGCCAATAGCCTTGCAAATAGCTCTCAACACCATAGGCTTTGCAAAACCATATAGCTGTGTTGTACACTTACGTCGTATATTGCATCTCCGATCTTCAACTTTACAGCACCACTCTTATATACCAACATTTTCCCAATCAAACCTTCTGGTAGTGATTCCAATTTACAGGGGTTTTGAGATTTGTCTCGACCCTTTAAGGGGTTTGTGCTCTTGGGTTCCGGGACTTTTGAATCAGATGAATGTGCAATCGTGGGCAACATCCTTGGCAACTGAAGGAAGAACATGTTATTCTCTTGACCTTCATCCTGCCATCAATATCATTGAGATCTTAACCAAATTTCGAGTATGACGTATGCGCTTTTCAGATTCATCAAGCAAGAATACCAACCAAGAGACCGAGTTCTTGAGCTGCATTTGTTGCAAGTTCTTCAGATTCCGGTCTCTCTTGATCTTCACCGAATTCTTCCTTATCGAGAAGTTCTACAAGTACAAAAGAAACTTTTCAAGTGGCCCAAAACTGTAATATATAGGTACAACAACGATATATACATATTGTCTGTACAGGAGACTGAATCAACTGTCTCTTTCATATCAGAAAGTACATTTCCATACCTGGATTTCCTGCATAAGGCCTTCTCACAGGAAGCGTTACTGGATAATACGTATAGTAATCCTGCGGAAAGGATCAAAGAAGCTCAAGAACATCTGTAGAGGACATAATCGACATTGAATAAGAGGTTTGTTCACATATTGCTTACCCACGGTTCCTTGTATTCTTTCGCCACTTTGGCAACCCCTGCCATGCGAAACACTATTCTTAAATAGCCGCAGCCCACATTTGTCATAGTTCAACAAGATACAAGTTTTGAAAAGACTTGCCACCGGAAGATGCGTTATTGGCAGGACGATATGACTTAATGTTTCCAGATGATCCTCCAATACCAAATGCAACTTGAGCAAGCGAAACTGGAATGAAGAAGACAATTCGAATATGAGCAATACTCAGGCATAAGCTGCTCATGAGCACAAGTTTCATTACTGATCACTCGTCTCTGAAAACATGAGATGATCAACGATCTACCAACTTTATGTTTCCTTTACAATAAAAGCAAAATTTATTTCAAACAACTTCCGAATTTGTCAAATATGAGACAATCAAAGATCCATCAAAAAGGTGATAGGAACTGCAAAAAGATTTAAGTGAAACCAGAGAACATATCACAATCAATGTTTCAATACAGGCACGTTAAACAATATAAAGAGCATATATATATAACTAGATATTGAGATCTAAAGAGATTACTACCTTTCTTTTCAGTCTTAGGCCTCCCTGAAGATGTTTCCTACAACAAAATACATCATTCTGGATAAGTAAACAAGGGTTGCCCCAAAGTAGGCTACCATCCACAGAGTTCACCATAAATAAATAGTGAAAGTTGGGAATACATGAAAGCGGCGTAGAAGATGCTCTGCCTTCGCCTCATCAATGTCATCTTCTTCTTTCTCACTGAACCAAATAATAGAAATCACCTAAAGAGGTTAAAATTGAGCCATACTAATCAAAATATTCAAGAGAATGTAGATTAAGATGATTACGCTTTAGGGAGGACTTCTTTTTTAACTCTCTTGGGAGGAGCTTTTGGTTTAAATTTCACCTAAGAAATGCCAATCAAATCGAGGTTTATTTAACATATGATCACTAATTTCAACAAATGGAGACAATAGGATTACATTGATGTTCATACCTTCCTTGGCGCATTGCCGGTGGAACCAGCCAACGGATCAGGATCCATGATGCTTACAACTTTGGTCGACTATCCTGAATAATATTAAGTAAATAAAAACTCAATCAAATATGCATACATGAAGAATGCCTAATACTGCACCACACCAACACCAATACCATACATACACAAACCAAACTGCAAGTCTGCAATGGCCTGAGAAAGTGATCGCACAATCAGTAACACGAGCAAGAGAACGGGGGGTTGATGATGTTGGATTAGTGTGTTTTCGTAGTGGGGGGACTGACCTCGAATTGTGATAATGGAAAAGAGATGACATTCATTAACATTGTCTCACGCTTACAGAAAGGCAACCATATAATGCACACAAATTCAAGATGTCCATATCACATAAAAATGTCGACTACCAACCCAAGCTATCAAAACAAAAAACACAAAAAATTGCATGCAAATGACGAGGACAAAACAAATAGCTCAGTATATCAGACAGGTGCTCAAAGGATATCTCAAGGAAATCAACAAGCACATAAATGTCCTTACATGGTAACAAAAAACAGTGGCACGTATAAACAAAAGTCACTCACAACCAGTCACAATGCATAATCACCAGGCACAGTGGCGGCAGCGTAAAGCTGGAAGTACGCGAGAGATAGTGAGGGAAAGACAGAGATAGACAATATCAAAATTCCTTACCTCTAGCAACGATCGGCGGCGGCGTTGAGGTTTACCGGCGACAGTGGCTAGAAGGGCTGGGGCGGGGGATTTAGGTTTTGAGAGAAAGTGATGGCAGCGGTGTCGTGGTTGATCGGCGGCAGCCGGCGCAAGGGGGTGAGGTGAGGCAGCGGAGTTAGGGCGGTGTCGATTAATTCAGAAAGGTGATGGCGGCGGTGTCGTGGTTGGGCCTTTATTCTTTTATTCTCTTCTAACCAATTGAGCTAATGGGCTTAGTTGTATTGAACATATTTTAAATTTTAATAAAATGATGGCTCTTAAAAAGATAAAAGAGTTTTTTAAGAAATTTGAGATAAGAAAAAGTTTATGCTTTATTATTATTATTGTTGTTGTTGTTGTTGTTATTGTTATGATGAATAATATTTAAATAATTTAACATTTTAAATTGTATTTATTTTGATTGTAAAATTTTTATTGAAAAATGATAAATGAGAAAAGATGATAAAATATTAATTTTCCCCCTTTTTATCATATACTTATTCGATATAAAAAAAATAAAATATGAAAATAATGAAAATATATGTATACTTTCATTTTTCATCAAAATAAACGGATACTTATGGTACACTGAATGTCATTTTGGTTATTAGTGGAGAAAGATGTAGTGTTAATAAATAATAACGTGTATATAGTTCGAAAAAAAATTGAGAAAAATAAAAATGTGTAGAGTGTTGTAAATATATATAAAATATATATTTCCCTATTAAATGACTTAACTCTAAATCCTAACTATAGCTTTGTATCTCCTATAAATAGAGGCATTTAGTCCTCATAATATGAGCTCCTGCAGATTTATTCTCTTTAGGCTTTCTATGCTATTCTCTCTTCTTCTCCTCTTCTCTCTACTCTTCTCTCTACTTTCAAAACGTTATCAGCACGAGTCTCTAACCACGAGTCTTTAATCAATTGAATCAATATTTGAAGGTATGCCCTAGGATAGAATCGTGTATTTCCAACAAGGTAATTCCTATTCGATTTATAGGTGTGATAATCGAATTATTACTTTGAAATTATGAAAATTTAATGAAAGAAGAATCGGAATTTTTAAGTCTTTTGAGATTGGGGGGTTATTAGCCCCATTCATGCAGCTTTAATCTTCCAAATATTTTCAATCTCCAGATCACTTTTCTCCCCAGAATTGATACCGATAGAGTGGCTAAGGACTTCATAAGCTGTTTTGACTGAAAACTTGCCTTTAGAGTCTGGCTTCCATCTCCACCCACTTGGTCTACCTATATATATCAAATATACCTTTTTTTTTCTAAGTTCTGCAACCTCACATCAACTTTTCATGAAATTTCATCAAATAAAAACTTATATAAAAAGACAATCTATTTTAACTCTCAACAAAAAATTAACATATAAATGATAAAAATTGTTGAGATTATTATAGTTGGAACTATATCCCCAATTTATTTTGATCAAACAAAATTATTTAACGAACAATTTATATAAATAATATTTCATATATTATGATGATAAATATATAAAATACTCCCTCCGTCCACGAAAAAACTTCCTACTTTTCTATTTCGGGACGTCCACGAAAGAACTTCCTACTTTTTCCTATTTTGGGACAATACCCCACCAAAGACAATTCCCACCACTCAAATAACATTAATTAAAACAACACAATAAATTATTAATACTTTTTCATAATTCCCAATACACTTTACAACCTTTTCTCCACTCTCAATACACTATACAACATTTTATTAAAACCCGTGTCACTCCCTCCTAGGAAGTTCTTTCATGGACGGAGGGAATAATAATTATGATGTAAAGTGATTTCCCGTCGACGGAACATGAAGAAAAGGGCATTTTTGCAAATGCCTCTTTCCCTTATCCCATGTGAAAATCAAAGTCGATATTAATATAAATATATTATTCAATTAACTACTCTTTCCACTTCGTCTTCATGTTCTGACCAGCATAGTAATTATCCACAAATTAAATAGTAACGATAAAATCCCTTTAATTGTTTCAATTATTCACACGATTTTATCTCAAAAGAAAATTATTCACACGATTATGCATGCCACATTAAATATATATATATATATATATATATATATATATATATATATATATATATATATATCTAAAACAAAAAATCAACGAGAGCGGGTCTTACTATTTGATTCCATATCAACTTCATATCAATTTGCAATACATATATAATTCCCAAAATGTCATAAATTATAGAATTTGTTTTGACTAAGTATAGCTGAAGCATCGTTAAGCACGAAATCAAAAGTCGCCTCTTTTAGAAAAATACTTAATTAGGTATCTTGCGTCTAATGAGTATATAATTTGTAATTCAAAAATAAAATAAAAAAATGAGTATATAATTTGCTACACTTATTTGCCGGATCGTCACTCTTCATCAACTCACTATATAATCTCATGATCTTATTTCAAAAATTTCATAATCCAATCTCCACACATTCATACAAACTCACACACATGGCAAAGCTGAATATTAATTATCCAATTTTGGTTGTTTTCACTTTGTTGATAGCCACACAAGTTAGCCCTAGAAATTTAGGTGATGAAGAAGATGAGCTACGCCTCGATTACATCTGCCTTCACAATCAAAAGCTAACCAAAATCCACTTCTACGTCCAAGACCTGTCGGGGGGCCCGAACGGCACGGTGCACGAACTCGCACGCGCCGCCGTCTCCACGGACGAGCTGTTCTCGTTCGGGAAAATCTACGTGGTGGACGACGTGCTCACCATCGGGCCCGGCCGCGGCTCGGGGGACTTGGGGAGGGCCCAGGGTATCTTTACCTCCGCCGACATGAAGACGACGGCGATGGCGATGAACTTCAACATCGTCTTCACGTCGGGGGAGTTCAACGGGAGCACCCTCAGCATTGCCGGCCGGAATCAGGTGCTGGACCGGCAGCGCCGCATGGCCGTCGTCGGGGGAACCGGTGTGTTCCGGTTCACGCGAGGCCACGCCGTCACCGCCACTTACTCAACCGCCGTCGGGGAGGATTCTTCGCTCTATCTTGTTATCGAATACTTTATTTACACCACCTTTTGTTCCATGTGACGAAATGTGAGAGATGGATTGGTGGAAGATGAGCTGATCAAGAATTTGAGAATAAATTTGTGTTTGTTTATATTTGCATGTTGTGCAATAATAAAATCATATGGATGTCTGACGGTTTAATTTAATTTGAGTGTACGTTATCTGAGATCATATTTGGCGAAATAAGTCATCTTTTCGTCATCAAATTTTGTATAGTGGGACATTTTATGGAAAAAAAACTGAAAGTTCGAGATTTTTTTTATGAGAAAATGGAAGTTCGGGACATTATATGAAAAATACTGTAAATTCGAGATACTCCTATTAATCCTATGTTTAATTCAAAATATACAAAATAATGTACATTAAGAAATCAAGAAATTAATAATAAGTACAGACTAAAACAAAATTATACCTAATTTTCATAATCCATACGGCATATTGACTTATCCCCATGCTATATGCATCACTTGTTATTTGTATACAACATAATTATACATAAGAACTTGTACATATATTGATATAAAATTCGGTTAGCATCACAGTTATCGAGTATACTAATTAATTGGGAAAATTCTAAATCAGTCAAAAATCAAATCGAAATCACTTAATGCGCTTGTCGGTTAACGAAATACTACTACCTATTAGGAACGGTCCAATAACGGTTATAATCAATTAACCGTACTCAAATTACCAGTAGATAAAAGGTCTAATCATACAGAAATGAATGGTTACCAAAATTGTGTGAGTCATGGGGTATTTTTTTTTATAAATAAAGAATGAGGTGTTTTTAATGTTGAATTATAAAAATAAAGCGTGAGATCATGTTTAAAAAAAAATTAATATTGTTATGAACCACGAATAAGATAAAATTAGTTATACTATATTCTTGATGAACGAAAGGAATAGTAATTAATGTGCCTAAATTACTATGACTTAATTGCCGAATATATAAACATTACTATAAAAAAATCATTTGTCGGTGACATGCTTTCGAATGTCCAATGAAAGCATGACGATGTCTAACATGTCACACAAAAAATGGAGGGTTTGTAGTGAAAATGAAGAATGAGTAAGGATTTTTTTATTCCTCATTTTCTTGTGATAAATTTACAACAAAAGAAAACACACTATAAGAGACAAAATCCCATGGTCAAGGAAGAAACAAACTAACAAAGCCATGCCTGCCTTGGAAAAGAAAAATTCGTGAAGCTCCATTTCTTCATCCAGGATCTCACAGTGAAACACCCACCACCACGGTACCACCTATCCGACTGGTTTCGGCACAATCTGCGTCGTTGACGACCTGGTCACGGCAGATGCGGACCCCAACTCCCGCCCCCTCAGCCGCCTCCAGGAGCTCGTCGCTAAATCCAGCCTCAAACACACACGTAAGAATTTATAAGAGAAGAAATCTAAGTGTAACTAAAAGGAAGGGCCTAAAACAAAAGTCACGGTACACAACATAAGGCAGAAACATGGTTTGATCAGTATAGTTTATTTCAGGGAGCCAAGGCTCCCACAACTGCTATACAACAATGTATCATATTCTATGATCTGAGATGATGCAGTTACCTATTAAGAAGATGATGATCAGATGACAAGCTCGGAGCTACGAGTTTCACCATAACAAAATCTCCCATGGCTGCAGCAGACGCGTGGAGAAATCAGACTCATAGCATCCTCCTCTTACATCCTCATCACACCACCAAAACATCGCTTGAACAAGATCATGAAGGCATAGAGAAGAATTAGCAGTGTATGCAGATAATTGGATCAGAAATATCCTTCAAGTAGAACACTTTTGCCATGGACAGATGATGTCAATTTCTTCACCTTTCCTTTTAGGTCCACATTTCTCAGATATCTCTCGTGATCGCCTCCCAAAAATGGCAGCACCTCGACCACCAATTTCTGGAACAAGTTTTGTTCGAAGCCCTCTTTAATTATATCCTCAAAATCCACAACGTTACCCGTCAGATCCAGCAAGACACTGCAGAGTCCTTGATTCTTGCAGTGTTCAAGAATTTCAAGTAGACTTATCTTTTCCAGAGACAGTGTATGGACTCCTTGCAGAGTCTGTTGCTTGTCGCCCGTGTCTTTCTCAGTGACTATCAACAGTTTGGAAGCTCCATCATCTTCGAGAGCAGGAATCTTGGTCAGGGGATTCCAACATTTTGACAGCACGATTTTGAGAGGCTGATTGGCTCCGGGTTCTTTAGAAATGGGAATAGACGACTTCTCAGCCAATGCAGCAGAAGGAACTATGATAGCATCGTATTCTTGCAGCAGTTTTGAATAGTATCCGCCACACTCCACAGCTTCTTCACCAACCTGATCTAGTAAATGGCCATCAAGCGACATGGAATACCTATCACACGAGCCAATGTTTAGCAAGTACCTCCCGTATAAAACTAACATTGTAAATCAATCAACTCAAAAAGGGTAGTTACAAAATATGATCAATCAAGATAGATTCTTGCATGTACCTCAGAGTAACATATGGCTTTCTTGTAAGCATATAATGGATATAGGCCTCGTTAAGCCTTTTGCAGAGTTCTTCCTCGACTCCAACAGTCACTTCAATACCTGCGTCTTGCAGTTTTTTCACCCCCGTTGAAGCGACAATGGGATTAGGATCCACCATACCGACCACCACATTTTTCACTCGAGCTTTGATCAATGCTTCGGAGCAAGGTGGAGTTCTTCCATAATGATTGCACGGTTCTAAACTAACATATGCTGTTCCATTCTCGGCCAAATCACCCGCGTCTCTCAATGCAAAAACCTACAGTTTTCCTAGTCAGATTCTCTACAAGATAATATATACACTAAAACATATAGAAAGTTGCTATCAATCAAGACTAGGGCTACATATGAAGAAAGCTACTTGCAAGCTATTCGAGATTCAGCTCGAAAAAAGCTCGTTCGGATTCGATTGTTCGCGACCATGTTTGCAAGCCTATTCATGAACCTTCAATCGATTTAGTACACAAGCCTTAAACGAGACGAGCTCGAGTAACTTATTAAGAAGTTTTTCCTAAATTTTTAACGAGTTCGACCTCGAAGATCATGTATACAAACATCTAACAAGCCAAGCTCGAATTCAAGATTATCGACTATCACACGAGCCGAGCTCGAGCCCAGTAACTGGGTGACGAGCCAAGCTCAAACAGCAAGATAAAAGCTCAAATCGAGCTCGAACCGAGCACGAACAGCCAAATATTTAAACGAGCCAAGCTCGAGTCCGCTAGTGTTCGGCTCGGCTCGGCTCGTTTACAGCCTAAATCAGGACCCAGCATGAAAAATCTCCAGAAGAAATTACCACGACATCAGTTCAAATTTCTAAACACCAAAGTCAAAATTAGTAGGCCATTTTTGTAGTTGAAAAATTACCTAGTTTATTTTGGCAGATTTCACTAGTTTCGTGACTGGATTCAACAAATGCAAATATATATTGTTTAGCTTTTAGAAACTCAATATGTACAAAAATTAAAGCCTATAACAGAAACCAAAGGCAAAGACTAACAACTCATTTCACAAGGAACAAAAGCATCCCAAAAAAGCTTCAAAATTTAGATAACATATGATTCAAAATCATTTCAACTGCATAACATTATCTCAGACATTCGACAAACAATTACTATAGTGTGCCCCTATCATCAAAACAACAATGCAAGAATCAAGCACCCCCATAGAAAAATTCATAAACTTAAATCGGCAACACAGAATCAAGAAATTAGCATTAACAGCTACACCTTCAACCAAAATGCAATCATAAACAGAGAAAGAAAGAAAAAAATCGAGCTTGACCTCAGCATGAGGCTGGCCAGCTTTAGGGTGGAAGCCTTCTCCAACAATCTTGCCATCCTTGACAATCACACAACCAACCATGGGATTAGGACTGGTGCAGCCAATCGCCTTCCTTGCGAGCTCAATGCAGCGCCTCATATAATGCACGTGGTCAAATTTATCTGCTTGCATTTCGCCGCATCTGATCACAGCCAAACGAGCACTATTTCTCGAACTAGTTTTCGTTTCGGACACCCTTTTCGGTGAATTGCAGAGCCCAAATCTTGAGTTTGGTAAGAAGGTTGGATTGTGGGAAGTGTGGATGGGAAGTGGAGGAGGGAGCGTTTGAGCATACATACTGGAGATGGATATCGCCATACATTGATAGTTTAGGATGCCATTTTTGTGAGAACTATAGAAGAAACAAAAATCAGAGTGATTAGTGAAAAATGAAGTTGCAAAAGAAAACTTTGTATGTAATTAGAAAAGTCATAAACAAAAAAGAAAAGAAAAGTCATAAACAAAAACTCCTCTAGAATGAAGTTATGGATTTGATAATTGTCTATTCGTAAATGGATTATCAAGAGGAAAAGGAATTTGTGTTTGGGTTTGGTATGCGTGAGACAATGTTAATAACATAGAATTGCATCTCTTTTCCACAAATCAAGATGTTCAGAAAGTCCATCAATAATATTAATAGCTAAAAGCTAACACATTTTCATAAAACACAGCATTTAGCAGATAACAATAAAGAAAGGCAACCATATAATGCACACAAAGAATTGCATGTAAATGATGAGGACAGAACCAATAGCTCACTATATCAGACAGGAGCTCATGTATAAACAAAAGGCACTTACAACCAGTCACAAGAATAATGAATCAATGCATAATCACCAGGCACGGCGGCGGCGGCACAAAGCTGGAAGTATGCGAGAGATAGTGAGGGGAAAACAGAGATAGACAAAATCAAAATTTCTTACCTCTAGCAACGATCGGCGTCAGCGTCGAGGTTAACCAGCGACAGCGGCTCGAGGGGGGTGGGGCGGGGGAGTTAGGGCGTGAGAGAAAATGATGGCAGCAGTGTCGTGGTTGACCGGCGGCAGCCGGCTCGAGGGGGTGAGGCAGAGGAGTTAGGGCGGTGTCGATTAATTCAGATTTTCGAGTGAGGAAGAGAGTGTAGAGCGCGAGAGAGAGAGAAGAGGGCGTCAGCGAGTTGGGGCTAGGATTCTACTCCCTCCTCCGTCCACTTTTAAGCTCTTTTATAAGTCTTCTAAAATAGTTTTAACATTGGTCCCACTTTAGCGGCTCCCTCCGCATGCATTGACGCTTAAGGGCATGTTTGTTGGACTGTATTAGGGCAATATTGATTAATAAGCTGATGTAATCTGTATGTTTGGTGCCTTGGGTATGCTTCTCACGAAGCCCGGGAAAAGGGCTGGGCCCGGTCCAATTTCACTATTCAATCAGGCTTACCCAGCCGCCCACTCCCCTCCGATACAGTTTCCAGCCTGCCTCGAAATTTGAAAACTATCTAAATTGCCCTTCGTTCTTTGCATTCAAAATTCACGCAAACCTTTTTTGAAATTTTTGGTCTCCACGAAAAATCTCAGAAACTTTGAAGCCGGGCGCCGCTCCAGCCAGAATTATCGGAAGGAAGGAGCGTTCCAGCAGCTCTAATCTCTGAGGTACACATGTGTGCGCTGGTTTCCCCCAAATTGGGGACCTTTTTGGTTGTGTGTATGGCTTCTGCTTTTATAAATAATTTTGAAATTGTGTTTCGTCTCTTTCGCATTTTCGGCGTCGATTTTTTATGGAAATTGCTATGACTAAAAATAGCCATGAATCATGCTTCACAATTCGAGAATGAGGTGTTGTTGGTTAGAACTCTTGCTAGGGATACCCATATGTGTTTCGTCACTTTCGCATTTTCGGCGTCGATTTTTTATGGAAATTGCTATGACTAAAAATAGCCATGAATCATGCTTCACAATTCGAGAATGAGGTGTTGTTGGTTAGAACTCTTGCTAGGGATACCCATATGTGTTGAGTTTTTGCACAAATTATTTTTCTTCCATGTCAAGTTTTTAGATGTTTTGTTGTAACGTTGCCCTCACGATTTATCTATGTATATCTGTTTCAGACACCACTGCTACCGGGACGCCAGTGTTGCTGCTGAAAAACTTGGTAGGCCATTCTCTCACAAATTCAAACTCGAGTATTGTTTCTGCATATAGTTGATTTTGGATTGATGCTTCTTAATTTTATGTTGGTTGCCTGATGTATTTGTTTTTTTTCTATGTTTGCGAATTGTATTAATTTGGTGGCACTAAGAGAGTTTAAATGCAGGGAAAAAATTATATTGTTGGTTGAATATTGATTACACATGGTCTTCAAAGAGAGTTATTTATGCACTAAGCCTCACTTTGGTGTGTGTTTGCAGATGTATAATGTGATATGATTTCCATTGTCGTTGATGCTTTCATATGGCTGATTATGGTATTTAATTGTCGTATTTCATGAACTGATTAGATTAGGCTTACAATTGTGGTTAAATTTGTGGGTCAATTACTGCAGATTGGGGGTAATTTGATCACATTTGGTCTGTCATGTCTGGGGGGGGAGGTATCCGCGAATCTGAAGTCGTATGTTTGCTCCTGCGGGAAGTGATGCGTCACCATTTGATTCAATTAGCTATAGTTGTTGCGTATGTTGGTAAGCTAACCTCAAGAAAAAGAAGGAGTGTAGGGTCAGCTTCTACATATGGCAAGATCTCGCGTATGCCTACTCAGGGTAGGCACTTAGGAAGACTAATTGGTGAAAATGATATAGATTGTATTTCAAACCTTCGGATGGACCGTAATACCTTTGGTCGGCTGTGTCATATACTACGGGATAGGGGGGGATTACGAGATGGGGATTATGTTCTCGTGGAGGAACAGGTTGCTATGTTTCTCTCGGTTCTAGCCCACCACAAAAAGAATAGAGTAGTAGGCTTTGATTTTTGGCGGTCGGGACAAACAATATCCCGTTACGTGCACGCGGTATTGGGTGCTGTTCTGCGTTTACACGAGACATTTTTATCAAAACCCGAAGCTGTTAGGGATGATTGCACAGACGCAAGGTGGCAATGGTTCAAGGTATGCAATATCACATAGAGAGATGTTATAAAGAATAGCATTTCAGCATTCTGAATTTTATCCCATTTGTTTGCATTGATTAAAGTGATTTATATTTTTGCTTAGGGTTGTTTAGGAGCTTTGGATGGCACATATGTGAGTGTTTTGGTTAGCAATACGGACAAGCCGAGATACAGGACAAGGAAAGGTGAAATCTCCACAAATATTTTAGCCGTTTGTGATAGGAACTTGCAATTTGTGTATGCGTTGTCTGGATGGGAAGGCTCAGCGTCAGATAGTAGGATCTTACGAGATGCTTTAAACAGGCCCCACGGCTTGAAAGTGCCCAAGGGTACACCTAAGCACCTGCCTTTACTACTTTGTGGATTATTAAATATCTGCTTCCATCTTCTATGTTAATAATTTCGATCCTTGTATTTGTTTACTTGTTTTGTGGCTAGGGAATTATTATTTGGCAGACAATGGTTACGCAAATTGCGAGGGATTTCTTACCCCGTTCAAGGGAGTTCGATACCACTTGAAGGAGTGGGGACCCTTGGCTGCCCGTCCTCAAAATAAGGAGGAGCTCTTTAATCTTAGGCATAGCAAGGCACGGAATGTAATCGAAAGGGCTTTCGGAATACTTAAGATGCGCTGGGGAATTCTCAGATCTAATACGTTCTACCCTATAAAAAGCCAAAACAGATTAATAATGTCGTGTTTTTTATTAAATAATTTCATTCGTAAGGAGATGACGGTTGACCCAGTGGAGCTTCAATTTGATTCGATGGATGAGCCCAATGATGGTGTAGGGGCTGATCACGAGGAGTTTGTACAGACGACTGAGTCTTCACCTCAATGGAATGCGAAGAGGGAAGAATTAGCAGATGAAATGTGGTTGCAATATTTAAATACTAATTAGGTGAATATAGTCTAGTACATGTGTGTATATTTTCTAACTGAGTTCTACCTTTGCTTGCAAAATTTATCTTGGTGTGTTTTGCTATGCTTTTATAAGCTGCTGGAGTTAAGTGCAATATTCTGAAATAGGGGGACAAAAAAGGGAAAAGCAGTGCATACAGTTAGTTATTCTAACTAACTCATAGATACAACTTATGCTGCGGTTTTACTGGAGATTTTGTAGCATCTCATATCTTGATATAAAAGTAGATATCTATTGTAATAACTAGTTTGATGCACATGTTTTCATCTTCTAGTTTTCACTCTTGTGGTTGAGTTGAGAAGAAATATCTGGAGAGGGGTTAAATATAGCTGTTTGTTTTTGAGCTTGAGGCTATAAGGACTGTATTTTCCCTGTTTCTTGATAATAAAGTGATCACTTCTTTTGCTTCCATCATGTAAGTCATTTTGGGTGAACCACATAAGTTATTGTGTGTTATTTCTGTTTTCATTTGATTGTTAAAATCTACATGGTACTGTTCTTTATCTTTCTTTCAGTTGATGATTTTATGTCTATGTGTCTATATCGATATATTTTTGCACTAATTAAACATAATTTGTATTGACAGGATGGCTTCTAGTTCGGAAGTATCGACTAACACCCCACTTTGCAGCTGCCGCCAATATAGAATGCGTCTGTCGTGTGCTGGTCCTGGTTCCATGAATCCGGGACGCTATTACTACAAATGTTCAAGTGGTGTCCCGCACAATAAGGACTTTATGTGGTGGGATGAGTACCACGGTATCGTGAATCGTATTCCGCAGCAGAACCTTATGCCCGCCGTGTCTGGAGCTGGGATGGAGTTGGAAAACAGACATGGTGAATTTCATCCACCTCGTGGCTATCTGGAGCTGCATTTCAAAATTCTGTTGTTGTCCATTTTGTTGTTGGCCACTGGTTTTTTCATGGGCAAGTTGGTGTAGGGATCTGTTAGGTGTTAGGTTTTAATTTGTTGTGTCAAAAAAATTATGTGGATACTTTAGGGAATGCATTTTGGCTCTAGAATGTGTGATATATAATTATGATGTTTTAGGCATATTTTGCCACGTGGTTGTAATTTGATGTGACTAAGACACACACATTATATGACTTTTGAAGAACATAGTTTATATGATATGATTGTGAACCTTATTGAAGCAATTTAATTTGTTGGGTTCTAAAGAATTTCTTGAGCAGCATTTAATATGCACTTGTGCGAATGTTATTATTATTATTATTATTATTATTATTATTATTATTATTATTATTAATGATGAGACTATACAAATAAAGTGACATGACCAATAACCCCCCTCTCAAATCTACATCTACCCCATTGAATGCCCCATTAATTTCCATTCAACCACCTTATAGTCTCTATAAAACGCAATCAACTTATGATCAAGGCAGATACAACAAATCCAAAAAAATATCACCTTACTAATTCAGCTGCTGTTAGAGAAGATGCCTTTGGTTGATGTTGCTTTCCAAAAATTGTACCTCTACTCTAGAAAGTGGGATTCCAGAAAAGATAGTTTACTCATCATAAGGTTGCTCTCGAAGAAGGAGGAGTGCAAACCACTACTGCCCACTGAATCAATGCACGCTATCATCGACGCCACGGACGCGCTCAATAACACCTACAACGCGGGCTTTCGAGTGTTCGACGTTGAAAAACGCATAGAGTTTCTTTGGAAGCGCTATGTGACGTTCAAAGAACTGACAAACATGCCCGAGACCGACTGGGATATGCAGACAAACAAAGTCCACGCGGACGACGCGGTGTGGACTAGGATCTTCGTGGTATCTGTTTTTTTTTTTTTTGTGACAGCACTTGTAATGATTTTCGTAACCCTCGTGTACATAACATATATGCATCTTGTTTTTGAAGGCAAATGAGTTCTACAAAGCTTATTACTTCAGAGGGGAGCCTGAGTACTTCCAGCTCGCGTCGCTGTTCGGCGCCGATGACGTGAAGGAAGAAGTTTCACACACTGTCATCGTCATCTCAGATTCAGCTCGTGAAGTGAAGGAAGCCTGCCAATTCATCATTTCAGATTCAAGCTCCGATGACGAAGTGACATCACCTTTGCCGAATACCGGGAAACCAGTGAACCGCAAGCTCTTCACAGATGAGGCTAGCTCCAGCAGCTCTCATTTTAAGTGAAGGCCCCACGATCTGTGCTTGCAAGTAGTAATGCTTTTGATGAATGTAAATCACTCCTCACTACTTTGACTGCTCCCAAATCTTATATTTTCTATGCTTAAACTTGTGGGAGTTTGTCTTTTGTCAATCTATATATATTAGTTGTAGGGCGTGAGGATTAATCTATCATGTAATTATGTTTATATGAATCTATGTTGCTACTTTCTTACTTTCTAGTGTATGTAGTGATGTGTTGCTTCAAGCTTATTTTTCATGAAAGTAAACCAGTTGGAGCCGATCTATAAACATATTTTTTAATCCATTGGACAAATGTAAAAAACAGAGAATGACATGGGGCAATTTGAGCTGATAAAGCAAAAGTCTAAATTTAACAAGCATAAACATTCATATTAACTTCGACACTTCCTTCAAATATCAGCTGCAAGCATGAAGGAGTTTGAGTACGGATAATTCAGCAGAAACTAAATTACAGAAGTAGAACCTAAGACATAATAACGCTAACTCAAAAGTTAAGTACATCATTGATGCAAAAGGATATAAGGACAAGCTTACTACGTCTCATTATGAGATTCACACCAGACTACTAATTTACGTTGGTACGCCAGTGATGATGCTTCATAGTTTATACTTTTCTTCGAGCAAGTGCCTGACATAATCAGGCTTCTCCACGTCGGGAATTGATGTGAAAATATCCAAACGCTCCGCCTCCTTCGCGAGCAAGTCACAGATTTCAAATTTTGCCTTCTGTGACAAACCAGGGATAGCGCTAAGTTGAGCAAACACCTCCTTTCTTGCTCGCGAGACGTCGACGTCATGGCCAACTCTGGTTGATATTGTATCCAATCTCTTACCTGTATCCTTGCTTATATCAGTCAGCGCAGCACACATAACACTGAAACCATCAGCGGTCTTACGCTTCTTCTTGATCACAACAGGGGTTACGACCTCCGGTTGCTTTACCTGACTCGCGCATTCATCTTCATTAGCATTCTCAAATATATCATCCAAGTTGACATGATAGTCACCGTCACCGTGTGGCTGACTTAGGTCGATATTACGGTACATATCATGCGTTGCTTCCATCATGTCTTCGGCCGTATCACCATTGGCTCGATCCTTGCCGAAAATTTCTTTCCATGCGTCAAGATAAGGCCAGCTTTTATAGCGCATCAAGCGCGCGTTGTTATCTTTCTGTTACACAAAAGAAAGACTATATAAATGAAAGTAATTTTAGATGAAGATAACAGCCCAATATCAGTATAAAGTGCATACCTGCACGATACCTTCCCACTGCTCGTCAGTACAATCTATCATATGTGTTCCGGCTACGTTGAATCCCACACCACTATTCTTAAGCATCTCGCAAAGAGAGTAATAATTTTTCTTCCAAGTTGTCGTTTTCGAATTGATGTGTGGCATACCCTTCAAGTCCGTCGTAGGAAATGCCTTCCTCATAGCTTCCTCGAGCTTCGTCAAATATCCCGGTCGAAAACCGTTGTCGGATTTCCACCCTTGAGCCACTAATTCCTTCAATGCAGCCAAGAGGACCTCTTCCTCTCGTGTGGTCCAGCTGCGGCGTGTCTTATCAGTTTTGTTAAGACGCCCACCACGAGAACCCTCGTTGCTTCCTGTCCCAAATGAGTACACAACAATTATATATGCTGGTGAAGACAGATTAATTTGTCTACAATTGATGCGAGCCATGCATTATTATGTATGAGGAGGGTGAATCAAAGTTCTATTTGATATGGATGAACAACGACTAATTTCTGAAACTATGAATGTCCGCTTGCAAGTACCATTCTCACAACTAGATACAAACAACATCACACAAAATTACTAGATATAGATATAGAAAACTTTATAACGCAGCACAACATCACACTTCGAGCCGCAACTAATCTCTTCAAAAGCCCATACTTGCTTCTCGGAGCGAAAGCGAAAATAAAGCAAGTACTCATACCCTGTGTCGATGTACTCATGTTGTTCTCGATGAGAAGCTTCTTGCGTCCCCGTCGAAGCCTTCTTCAATGGGAGACCGATGGTATGCCAGACCCTGTTTTTGGCGCGAGAAGTTGGCGGACTAATGAACTCATGATCCGTCCAAATTCCTTATATTTCTCTATCCCAAAACAAGGACACGCTTGGAATTCTTATTATTAGTTAGGGGTAAACCTGGAATTTCACAATGTAATCTATCTTTCAATACAATGCATCAAACATGGAATGACATAAGCTACCCAACTTATCAAACATATGGAAGGCTTATGCAAACTCATTTTGTCTAGCTTACGTAGCTGCACATAATCAATACAGCCATTTCCAATTCAATGGATCAAACGTACCCTTAATTAACAATATTTTATTTAATCTTATTTCTATTCTTTTACTTTAAAAATAAATATTTTATTAAAATTACATTTAAATATTAATTTAATTAACATAAAAAATTATATTAACAAAATTGATCAAATAATTTTAAAAATTGACAATATTAAATAACCAAAAATAACCCAAAATAAAATAGGGGCAAAAAGGCCCAATAGAAAGCCCATAAATAATTGAAAAAAATAGGGCAATCTTCTTCTTCTTCTTTGCGGTGCTGTTGTTTCCGCCTCTCTCTCTCTCTCTTTTTTTTTAATTCTCGCGCGTGCTTCACACACGATCTCCATTACTCCACTTCGTGCCCGATTTGCTGGAGAATGCTCGGGTCGTGCCGCTCAAGTCAACTCTATGAGCCGACTGATATGAATGCTTTTTTAAGCTCTTTTAAAGTGTTTAATAAAATAAATTGTTACGCAATTTATAAGCTCTAAAAATAAATTTCAAGAGCTTCCCAAAAATAAATTATTGTACTCGACTTCTTTTTTCATAATCTTATATGCAATAATTATTTTACAAATATTACTCAACTATAATTTATTATTTTAATCATATACCATTTTAAATTAATCTCATTTCGATTTTCTCTTTATAGCAAAAAAATTATCTCTAATTTATAAGTTCAATTATTCAAACACTTTGACAACTTATAAGCTTTTCAGAAAAACTATATCTTATAAGCTTTTTAAACATCTTATAAGCAATTGGAGCTTATAACATCTTTAAAATAAGCGTAGCCAAACATTCTCTTAGTTTGTTCATAAATTTTAGATTTAGTAAGTATAAATTTAAGATATCAAATTCAATTTATTTATTCATTCTCAATAATTTATACCAAATTCTATTACATAAATCTAAACTTCATGAATAAATATATCAGTAAATACGTAATTTTTTTTTAATTGTTTTGATTTAAAACACGATAGTATTGTTTAATACAAACTTTACCATTGTCATCGACTCATCACAATATAAAAAGTTAATACAACCCTTATTTCTTATGCTCTAAATTAATAGGTAATATTAACATGACATGTAAATCGATGGCAATTAAAACACTATAATTCTGCAAAATAAATATGCAAATTATCTATCACCTGTAATTAAAAAGAATATTAAGATATTTATACCAAAATATGTGTATACTAAATGAAATTTTAATACGATCACAAAATTCACTAATAAAATTGTATTATATAAAACAAAATTACCATCTACGATTTCAATAGACGAATCTGCGGCTGTGGAAAATTGAGAAATTGGAGCATTAAGTTCTTACACATTCTCATTATGTTTAAGATACTGGAATACTTTTTATTGATAGATATTCCATGTTATTCATATTATCATGCCAATTAAATTTTCAATATTTTAATTATTAGTTGACTTTTTTTTTGAAGAGGATTTATTAGTTGACTTTATTAATTACGTTTATTCTTATTTCAGATGTTTTTGACAAATGTAAATTAACAATTGCATTCCTCCTACATAAAAGAAGTGAGAAAATCATGTAATCCCTTAAGTTTGAATCTCGGATATTTTCCTTGCACATTTGAAATATTCCATGTATATGATGAACTTGTAAATATTACATGCAAATTAATCAAATATTCTTCAACAACGCAATATTGAAAAGTAATTACAGTATTTCACAAACTTACACCCATTGAAAGGTATAAAACACGTAAAAAATCTTAAAAAAATCAGAACAAGCAAGCAATGTGTTCTTCTAGCTCAAATAAAAGTAGTGGAAAATCAGGAAAAAAGGAAGTTATCGATAAAAAAAAACAAAAATGTAAAACAAGTGAAAAGAAGAAGGTGGTGAAGACGAGAAGTCGAGGAGAAGTATCATCATCATCAACATCTAAAGAGGAGGATTGGCGTTTGAAGCCTCTCTCAGAATATGTTATCTCAGATCCAATCCCTGATCTAAATAACATAGCCTCGGATCCAACCATCGATATATGTAGGTTCTACAAAGGTATGCCCAAAAAGGAAAATGATTCATTACCTTATTATACTTGGAACCTTATTAATTACTAGTGTACCTCCCGCGCTAGCTATGCGCGGTGAATATGATTTTAGACTCGGGCAAAATGTGCATATATATGTTTTATAATATTAATATAAATTAATAAAATTAAATTTTGATATCAAATTTATTTTTTGCAAAGTGATCTAGTATTTTAATATAACCAATGTAATTTAAATAAAAATATAACATATGTCTACATATAGATATTGTATCACTTATATAAGGAGTTGTATAATTATACAAATTAAATCAATTTATCGTATAAAATAAGTTGTGTATGAATTTTCTATGTTTTGGTGTGAAAA
The DNA here is from genome assembly GCF_028751815.1 of Salvia miltiorrhiza. Lineage (NCBI taxonomy): Eukaryota > Viridiplantae > Streptophyta > Magnoliopsida > Lamiales > Lamiaceae > Salvia > Salvia miltiorrhiza. The sequence continues at coordinate 70,438,341 of NC_080387.1, forward strand.
ATAATGATTTAAAAAAAATCAACCTATGAGATTCAAATTCCGGACCCAAAACTATAATTTCACCGAAGATCTTTTCATAATTTAAGGGATTAAAATAGTTGGTATTAAGCATTTTGGTCTTTGACAGACCATATCTCAACACATATTTTTGAAAAATTAATAAACATGTAAAGATATCCGAGCTTAATTTAATACCTATCAAAGATAATTATATGAATACAAAAATATATAATACATTAATTAAAAATAAAAAAGTTGTCATATTTAGAAAGAAACACTAATTTTAAACAAATTAATTAAAACATAGTAATTTTTTTTTGGTCTCTTATAAATATTAATTCAATAAAAATTGAATATATTTAATCTGATTATGTTAGGGGGTTGTAACCCTGAACGTATTTATCGTGAATCTTTATATTCAAGAGCTAAAAATAATTTATAATATATGCAATATACACCTAGATTTATTTAAATCAATATACATACATACATGTGTATATATATATATTATACTTCATTTATAATAGTCACTTACATATTTAATTTAATTCAATAACTTATCACTTATAATTAAAATAAAATTACGTAATTAAGATTAAAAACTTATTAAAAAGGACATAAAATTCCACCACCGTTTTTCATAAAGAAAACAAGTAGAGAAAAAAAGAAGAAAATAAAGATAAGAAATTAAATCAAATTCATAAAAAGATAGAAGATATATACGTTAAAAACAATTTGAAAAATATTTACACACGTTAAACATTTAAAGGAAAGTTAGAAAATACTTATTTTTTGAATTTGGTTAAACTTTAAATGGCAACAACTTATTTATTTTAAATTATTTTTTTATATATCAAATTAAAGATCTTTTATTTAATATGCATTGTGTATATTATATTCATAATAAAATCATAAAATAAATAGAATAGAAAATATGTATAATATAATGAAGGAAAATAAAAAGTAAATGGAGAAGTAAGTATAACCGTTTGAAACCAAAAAAAAAAAAACAATTAATTGTCTTATAAAACACAAAGAAACACAATTTAAAAGATAATGCACGGTTTTGACATTGTAGGAAGTCATTGGCAGTTTTTTTTAACTTGATTTTTTCACTCCAATTCCAATTACACCCTTGTAATTGAATTAATTATATTTACTTTGCTTTTTATATATACTAATGTATTTCCTGCGCGATGATTATAATTATAGATTCGCGTGAGCTACACATATAATATAATTTTTAATAAAAAAAAGGTCCTACCATTATAAGAAATGAGAGGTTGACATTAAATTAAGGATGATATTTTTGTAAATAAATGGTATTTGTAAGGATAAAAGATGTGAGACTGTGTCTTAAAATGGAAAGTGTTATAATTTTTAAGAAAAAGTAGCAATTAAACCCCTTATATGACGCCCCTATGACGTTTAACTCCCTATACTCGACATTGCATCAATCAAGCCCCTGATGTCCAATTTTGATGCAATTAAACTCCTCCCCCAAACGTACATTAAATGTTAACGCCACATGTGCGAAGTGCGAAAAATAATATATGTGTTGTAAATTTAATATTTTATTAATAAATACAAAGGTTTTCAAATATATAACTTTTATTAAATAACAATAAAAATGTGAAAATTTTTAAAATATATTTTGGAGCTTTATATTTAATTTTGCCAAACTCGCGCCCGACCCTCCCACTTTCCTCCCCCTTTTTTTTCCCTTTTCGTTAGGGTCAATCGGACAAAGTATCATTTTTTATTTTTAAAAGTGTTAGATGTATGCGCTAAAATTATCATTTCTAATGTATTACTAATTACTATTTTTTATATAAAATATTATTTGCTTTTATAAAAAAATATCACATGCAAAGAAAAAGAATCATTTGCATTTAAGAAATTTGTCTTTTTTTATATTTAAAAGTGTCATTTGCATATATTAAAAGTATAATTTGTAATGTATCATTTATTTTTATACAAAATGTCATTTACTTTTATTTTTAAAAAAATGCATGGACATTATCACGATACATCACACAATATATATGAAACATTTTCTAATTATTAATATAATAATATTAAATTTTAAATTTAATATTTATAGATATAAAATAATAGCAAACAACAAAATATAAACATACATAGATTCAAAAAAATTAGTTAGATAAAATAAAAAAAATTACACATTAAACACCTCGAAAAAACCTATTTTGCCCATAAATTTCCTCTTGTTATTTTTTAATTAAATAAACAAAAATACATAATTGAATACAATGTTAGAATTAGGAAAAAAGAAAAATTGAAAATTTTTGAAAGACGGATTCTAGTTTTTTCTTCTTTAAATATCATTACTAAAAAGAATGATCATCCATTTTTCCGTAAATAAGTAGTAGTTTTTTTCTTTAATTATTAGGTAATCATCTTTGTTTTAGGTAGGCGGATTTTTAGGAGTTTGTGGTTACAACTTTTTCCATGAATTCCAATTATATCTTTGCAATTGAATAAAATTACATTTACTTTGCTTTTTATATAGGGTAAATGTGTAGATTAGTCCCTAAAGTAGACCCCCCTAGAGCGTTTAGCCCCCCACACTCGACTTTGGTGCAAATACCTCCCCTATAGTACATAAAAAATATGCAACTTAACCCACGAAGAAAACGGACGTCTAACACCGTTTCCTTGAATTTTTTTTATTTTTTTCTTTTATTTTGTAGTGGGTCCCACCACCACCTCCATTCCTCCTCCGACCACCACCACCACCTCCATTCCTCCGCCTGCAAAAAATCAGTTGCGAATTTAGGGTTCTCGATCAAAATCAGCAACTGTAAATTATCTCGCATACTGCAATTCACTGCAAATCAATGACCGCCGTCGCCGCCGGCAACAACGGCACAGCCGCAAGCAAATCTCTGAAATCGCCGAAGCAGAAGGAGCTGCAGGGGCTGCTATTAGACCGGTACGACGTCGGAAAGGTCATCGGCCACGGGACCTTCGCGAAGGTGTACCACGCGAGGAACGTGAAGACAGGTGAGGGCATGGCGATAAAGGTCACCGACAAGGAGAAGATCTTGAAAGTCGGTCTAATGGCGCATATCAAGCGCGAGATCTCGATCCTGCGGCGCGTCCGCCACCCAAACATAGTGCAATTGCCCGCGGCGTCTACCACCGCGATTTGAAGCCGGAGAACATCCTCCTCGATGAGGACGACAACCTCAAGGTCTCCGACTTCGGATTGAGCGCAATTCCTGAGCATATTAAGCAGGACAGGCTGTTCCACACTTTCTGCGGCACGCCGGCCTATGTGGCCCCGGAGGTGGTGGTGGTCGGAGGAGGAATGGAGGTGGTGGTGGTGGTGGTCGGAGGAGGAATGGAGGTGGTGGTGGGACCCACTACAAAATAAAAGAAAAAAATAAAAAAAATTCAAGGAAACGGTGTTAGACGTCCGTTTTCTTCGTGGGTTAAGTTGCATATTTTTTATGTACTATAGGGGAGGTATTTGCACCAAAGTCGAGTGTGGGGGGCTAAACGCTCTAGGGGGGTCTACTTTAGGGACTAATCTACACCTTTACCCTTTTATATATATAAAGATAAAGATTTATATATAGATAAACATTACTTATCTCACATGTTCTGAACCTTATGTGTGAGAGATTATCCAGCACTAGATGACAACAAAAATATACAAGTGCATTTGTTTTTTCTTAGAAATAAATTTAACAGATGACACAGAATTCAACTAACCTCTGCTCATTTTATGCCTGAGATTCCTTATATATATTCCTGCAAGCAAAATTTTCTTAAGTTGAAGAACAAAAGAATGATCATAACTCAGCCATAATTTCTAGCATGCTGTCTATGTCGGGGGATGCGACTGCCCGCTTGGTCAGTTCCCCAAAGTTGCAACAATGTTTCCTCTCCGCATTGATGGCAACAACATCTTGAGCAAACATACACTTCAGTCCTGCAGATACCTGCAAACAGCTAATCTTGCACACACATTCTCAAATATTTTCAGGTGTTTTAACAGTTAGTTATAGAATGAATACTAATAAAAATAAGGTTCTCATGCAAATTCTCTTTTCATTATTGGTCATTCTCAAAGCCAATAGCTTTGCAAATAGAGCTCAACACCATAGGCTTTGCAAAACCATAGCTGTGTTGTATACTTACGTCGTATATTGCATCTCCGATCTTCAACTTTACAGCACCACTCTTATATACCAACATTTTCCCAATCAAACCTTCTTGTAGTGAATCCAATTTACAGGGGTTTTGAGATTTGTCTCGACCCTTTAAGGGGTTTGTGCTCTTGGGTTCCGGGACTTTTGAATCAGATGAATGTGCAATCGTGGGCAACATCCTTGGCAACTGAAGGAAGAACATGTTATTCTCCTGACCTTCATCCTGCCAATAATATCATTGAGATCTCAATCGAATTTCAAGTATGAGGTATGCGCTTTTCAGATTCATCATGCAAGAATACCAACCAAGAGACCAAGTTCTTGAGCTGCATTTGTTGCAAGTTCTTCAGATTCCGGTCTCTCTTGATCTTCGCCGAATTCTTCCATATCGAGAAGTTCTACAAGGACAGAAGAAACTTTTCAAGTGGCTCAAAACTGTAATATATAGGTACAACAACGATATATACATATTGTCTGTACATGAGACTGAATCAACTGTCTCTTTCATATCAGAAAGTACATTTCCATACCTGGATTTCCTGCATAAGGCCTTCTCACAGGAAGCGTTACTGGATAATACGTATAGTAATCCTGCGGAATGGATCAAAGAAGCTCAAGAACATCTGTAGAGGACATAATCGACATTGAACAAGAGGTTTGTTCACATATTGCTTACCCATGGTTCCTTGTATTCTTTCGCCACTTTGGCAAACCCTGCCATGCGAAACACTATTGTTAAATAGCCGCAGCCCACATTTGTCATAGTTCAAAAAGATACAAGTTTTGAAAAGACTTGCAACCGGAAGATGCGTCATTGGCAGGACGATATGACTTAATGTTTCCAGATGATCCTCCAATACCAAATGCAACTTGAGCAAGCGTAACTGGAATGAAGAAGACAATTCGAATATGAGCAATACTCAGGCATAAGCTGCTCATGAGCACAAGTTTCATTACTGATCACTCGTCTCTGAAAACACGAGATAATCAACGATCTACCAACTTTATGTTTCCTTTACAATAAAAGCAAAATTTATTTCAAACAACTTCCGAATTTGTCAAATATGAGACAATCAAAGATCCATCAAAACGGTGATAGGAACTGCAAAAAGATTTAAGTGAAACCAGAGAACATATCACAATCAATGTTTCAATACAGGCACGTTAAACAATATAAAGAGCATATATATATAACCAGATAATGAGATCTAAAGAGATTACTACCTTTCTTTTCAGTCTTAGGCCTCCCTGAAGATGTTTCCTACAACAAAATACATCATTCTGGATAAGTAAACAAGGGTTGCCCCAAAGTAGGCTACCATCCACAGAGTTCACCATAAATAAATAGTGAAAGTTGGGAATACATGAAAGCGGCGTAGAAGATGCTCTGCCTTCGCCTCATCAATGTCATCTTCTTCTTTCTCACTGAACCAAAGAATAGAAATCACCTAAAGAGGTTAAAATTGAGCCATACTAATCAAAATATTCAAGAGAATGTAGATTAAGATGATTACGCTTTAGGGAGGACTTCTTTTTTAACTCTCTTGGGAGGAGCTTTTGGTTTAAATTTCACCTAAGAAATGCCAATCAAATCGAGGTTTATTTAACATATGATCACTAATTTCAACAAATGGAGACAATAGGATTACATTGATGTTCATACCTTCCTTGGCGCATTGCCGGTGGAACCAGCCAACGGATCAGGATCCATGATGCTTACAACTTTGGTCGACTATCCTGAATAATATTAAGTAAATAAAAACTCAATCAAATATGCATACATGAAGAATGCCTAATACTGCACCACACCAACACCAATACCATACATACACAAACCAAACTGCAAGTCTGCAATGGCCTGAGAAAGTGATCGCACAATCAGTAACACGAGCAAGAGAACGGGGGGTTGATGATGTTGGATTAGTGTGTTTTCGTAGTGGGGGGACTGACCTCGAATTGTGATAATGGAAAAGAGATGACATTCATTAACATTGTCTCACGCTTACAGAAAGGCAACCATATAATGCACACAAATTCAAGATGTCCATATCACATAAAAATGTCGACTACCAACCCAAGCTATCAAAACAAAAAACACAAAAAATTGCATGCAAATGACGAGGACAGAACAAATAGCTCAGTATATCAGACAGGTGCTCAAAGGATATCTCAAGGAAATCAACAAGCACATAAATGTCCTTACATGGTAACAAAAAACAGTGGCACGTATAAACAAAAGTCACTCACAACCAGTCACAAGAATAATGAATCAATGCATAATCACCAGGCACAGTGGCGGCAGCGCAAAGCTGGAAGTACGCGAGAGATAGTGAGGGAAAGACAGAGATAGACAAAATCAAAATTCCTTACCTCTAGCAACGATCGGCGGCGGCGTTGAGGTTTACCGGCGACAGTGGCTAGAAGGGCTGGGGCGGGGGATTTAGGTTTTGAGAGAAAGTGATGGCAGCGGTGTCGTGGTTGATCGGCGGCAGCCGGCGCAAGGGGGTGAGGTGAGGCAGCGGAGTTAGGGCGGTGTCGATTAATTCAGAAAGGTGATGGCGGCGGTGTCGTGGTTGGGCCTTTATTCATTTATTCTCTTCTAACCAATTGAGCTAATGGGCTTAGTTGTATTGAACTTATTTTAAATTTTAATAAAATGATGGCTCTTAAAAAGATAAAAGAGTTTTTTAAAAAAATTTGAGATAAGAAAAAGTTTATGTTTTATTATTTTTTTTTTGTTGTTGTTATTATTATTGTGATGAATAATATTTAAATAATTTAACATTTTAAATTGTAAGTATTTATTTTGATTGTAAATTTTTTATTGAAAAATGATAAACATGAGAAAATATTAATTTTCCCCCTTTTTATCATATACTTATTCGATATAAAAAATTTTAAATATGAAAATAATGAAAATATATGTATACTTTCATTTTTCATCAAAATAAACTGATACTTATGGTACACTGAATGTCATTTTGGTTATTAGTGGAGAAAGATGCAGTGTTAATAAATAATAACGTGTATATAGTTCGAAAAAATATTGAGAAAAATAAAAATGTGTAGAGAGATAAATACTTTTTTTATTTTATTATATTTTTGTCAAATTCCAAAATTTCCATAAATAATTGTTAAATCAAATTGTTCTCTCTCTTCTCATTCTCGTGTCCCGCTTTCTGTCTCTGTCACTCTCTCGTCTCCGGCCTCCGTGCCGCCGCCCTCGCCGGCTTGCCCAACCCCTTCATCTCCGTCCTCGCCGACTCGCCCAGCCTTCCCCGTCGCCCGGCCTCCTCCTTGGACGTAGGTATAAACCCCCTTGATTTTTGGGAATGATGATAACTTCTGGGGCTGAACTGATATTTATATGGATTCATTTCTTGGAGCCAAACTGTTGGGTATTGCTGGATGTGGATATGTAGATTTAAGTAGATATAAAAGATATAAAGAGATAGCTTATTGGCGGAAAAAATGGCTAAATGTGCTCAGCTTTTATATATATAGATGTATATAGATTAGTGCAAAAGCAACTGTTTCGATTTCTTGCGTGATTTCCCTTTAAAAAGAAAAAGGTTTTCTTGCTTGATTCCTCTCATAGATGTTATATACACAGCAGCATAAGTTTGGTCGTTAAAGCGCAATGGTGGCGAAGAAAGGGAGCAGAGGAGGAACGGTAGGCGAAGATGCGGAGGAGGAACTATCACGCGTCCCCCTGCAGGCCATTCTCTTGGCCGATAGCTTTGCTACACTCTTCCGCCCTATCACCCTCGAACGCCCTAAGGTAATCTATTATTTATTGCAAGAAGCCCTGATTTTCTCATGATTTTTGTTTTTTGCTGGAGTTGTGTGCTTGTGTTGTGTGACCACTGCACACACTTTGGACGTGTGCGTGTGTTGGCCTAGTGGTAAAGTGGTTAATGCTTTGGCCAAAGGTCTCATGTTCGAGTCCACCATTGCCTGGTCTTTAAATTTCAGTTTATTCAACCCAAAAAAACACTGTGTTCTTAATATGTTTTGTATCTTCTAAGGTATTGCTACCACTGGTCAATGCACCTATGATCGAATATACATTGGCGTGGCTCGAGGCTGCTGGAGTTGAGGAGGTTTTTGTGTTTTGTTGCGCTCATTCCAAGCAAGTGATTGACTATTTGGAAAATTCCAACTGGCTCAATCAGCCAAACTTTTCTGTTGCAACAATAGAGTCTTACAATGCCATGAGTGCTGGAGATGCTCTAAGGCTGATATATGAAAGGCATGTGGTATGTCATCCTTAGTATATTTAACTTTAGTGATTGCTTCATCTTTGGCTCTATTTAATAGCTTGTAAACAAATAAAAACGTATTTTCATTTTATGACGAAATTTCAAATTTTTGCAACTTCTCTTTGATGATTTTCATGGATTTGGAATCTGTCTAAATGGAGTTATTTGAAATATCTTCATGAAGTCTAAATCCCACTTGCTTCCAAAAAAAAAGTGTCTAAATCTCCCATGTAACAAATTTAGTTTAGTTTTAGATGGCTCACTCTTGCTAGGTGTATAGAGGCACTTATCTCTGTGTATCAGCTTTATTTAAATAAATGGGATAATGCTGCTTCAAATTTTTGTAATATTTCTGTCTTTAAGTTTAAAATAATCTAGTTAATTATGTTTGGTTCTCTTTGAAGATACGCGGAGATTTCATTCTTGTTACTGGGGATACTGTGAGCAATATGCCACTAACCCAGGTTCTTAAAGAACACAAAGATAGAAGGAAAAAGGATAGCAATGCAGTAATGACTATGGTAATCAAACAGTCAAAGCCATCTCCAATAACACATCAATCTCGTCTTGGAACAGAGGAGCTGTTTATGGCAATTGACCCTGAAACGAAGGAGCTCTTGTATTATGAGGATAAGGCTGATACATCAAAAGGGACTATCACTCTGGACAAGACAATGTTACTTGATCGTTCTTCTATGTCTCTTCACAATGATAAGCAGGTTCCTATCTTTCTTTAACAATCTTTTGTTTCCGCATTAGACCTTATGAACTGCATAAACTGAAAATAGCTAAAAGAAAAGGAATGAATGATGTCGTTTATCCTATATATTAGAATAAATGACTAGTTGAGGAACTATAAGCTCCATCTCTGAGATATTTACACCTATCCGTGATTTCCCGTACACACCTACTCCATGCTGGTTTAATGTTGATTGAGAGCTGTTCTCAAATGGTACGCAAATGCTTAATTATCATATCAAAGGACTGAAATAATTTCAACATGAAAATAGAAAAATATGGATTTTAACCCCTGAATACCACTTGTGGAACTAGAGGAACTATGAAGCTGTCTTTATCCCCTAAGTACTACTCCCTCCTTCCCAATAGTAGTGTCCCATAGCTTTTAGGCACGGATTTAGAAATGTGTAAAATTAGATAAAGAGGGTTGGTGGAAATTATTTAAATATTAGGTATAGAGAGAGAATATATTGCCAAAAAGGGAATGGGACATTTGTATTGGGACGTCCCATTAAGGAAAGTGGGACATTACTATTGGGACAGAGGGAGTACTAGTCTTCTTATCGTTGCAGCCCCCGGTAATCTTATCGTTGCAGCCTTTGGTAATCAAAGGTGTTCTACCGATTAGATCTAATTTTCTTGATATGTACTACCATAAGAAGACATAGCTCTATATAGAAAGTGAGGGGTAATTAATGATGCTTGTAAGAATTAATTTGGAGCACATTCTGACGTGATCACCTGGAAAGTTTGTCAATTGAAGAGACATTGTTATGCTAATTGTTTTTCTGAGTTTCACTTGACTTTTGTCATTGTTGGCATCACCTGCAATTTTAGGTTATATGGACACTCTTAAGCACAATATCATTGGAATTCCTTGTTTACTAGTCAGTTCATTTTGACTCTCTTCTTAGTACAGTATCCGTGCCTCTAAGTGTGATTGGTGAGAGTTCTAAAAGAATATAAAGTGAAACAGGTGGAGAATTGCTCTTTTCAGCCATAAGTTGGTCCATAGATCTCCATTTCAACTGTTTCAGTTTTGAATAAATGCCATCGCATATCTCACAGTTATATCGTAAACTTACCTTTTGGATTACCCATCATTAGCTATTTTAGGTACCACATAAATTATAACGATCAAGCATCATTCATTTAATTTTTTTAAAATAACAAGCTAATTTTGTAACAAGGTTAAATGAATGCAAATTTAAGCAATTAAAAGTTGAATGTAAATAATTAAAATAAAATACATATAATTAATGTCCATAATTGGAATATATCAAAATATCAAATTAAATGAAAGAATTGTGTGACATGCATTACATATATATATTAAAAAATGTATGAAAGGTTTTTGGTCACTAGAACTTTGGGACTTAATCTTGGCTTAGTTGTGTTTCCTGTAAAACTCTTTACTATTCAGTGATTTTCAAGAAGAACTATGTAGATATGCGAGTCTAACTGTTGTCAATTTCCTTTGTAGGATTGCTATATTGACATATGCTCCCCAGAAGTTCTGAGTCTTTTCACAGACAATTTTGACTATCAGCATTTACGCCGTCATTTTGTCAAGGGGTTACTTGTTGATGATGTAAGTGTTAATACATGAAGAGCAAACTTTTGTTCCCGTGGGGAAGTCCTCACTTAATATGTTATCTGACACTCAAAACTCCAGTATGAAGTAATGCAACATCCTGATGGTGTGCAACCTTTAATCTTCCATGTTTAATATTTCCTAAGGTCAAATGTCAAATTATTCTGAATTCCATCATGGTCAGTTTTAAGAGTAGAAGGCCTTTACTCCATAACATGTCTTCATATTTGTTCTAATGTTCTTTTTCTTTTTGCTCAGCTTATGGGTTACAAAATTTTCACCCATGAAATTCATTCAAGTTATGCAGCAAGGGTGGAGAACTATAGGAGCTACGACACTATTAGTAAAGATATAATACTGAGGTGGACTTATCCTTTTGTTCCCGACATTCAGTTTCATCGGAATAATCTGACAAAGCTTGGAAGACAGGGAACTTATCGGGCTTCAGGTAAAAGATATCTTGAAATTCACTTCTTATTGTCTGTAGCTGCGTTGGGTCATTGTTAGAAAGTTTGACTTTCTCCTGAATTACAACCAATCCATTGCAATGAATTTTGTTCTAAGTCTAAGTAAATACTCAATACCCTAGTCGGTCCCATTGGCGTGCATCCCGTGAGAATTGAACCTATGAATTTTCCAATTGTGCTTGGTAAATTGATTTCTACTTATTCTTTAACCTGCAATTTCAGATTCTTAAGATGTAGTGATTGAGTGGGGGACAATGTGGTTCTTTTCCTTGAAAATAGTACTACATTAGCAGATTGGCAAGTTTATTTGCTGTTTGATCAAATTTCAACTGAGCCATAATTTATTTATTTTATTGTAGCATTTTATCTGTTGAATGATTCTCAATGATGTAAGAATCTGAGACTTGCAGAATTTTGTATCATTTAGATAATGCCTCACTGGTGTGCATAGTTTGATGGAACCAATTTGGATAACCTCGCACTTTTCTGTTGCTAAGGATGAATGGGAATAAAATAATAAGATTTTTGTTTCCATGATCATGCATACATGATGAAGTCATTGACAAAATCATGAAATAATGTATAGAAGACTTCCAACACCATGAATTTGATCACACACACGCACATAATTCTGCAATATGTGAAAAGCTTCACGCTCTTTTTCTAGCTAAACAATAAGCTTTTTTTTCTCTCTCTCTTTTTTTTTTTTCCTGATAGTTGTAGCTTCTCTTGCCTTCATATTTATACAAAACACATTGCTGGGTTTGAAATAATAGTGTTTTGGTCTAGAGCAATTATTTGAATGTTTACCTTATCTTATGACTATCACTTTGTAGTATAGACCGGTTGACAAACTCTTACAAACGATGTTCATTAATATTACAGACATAGGGCTCTCTCGTTCTGCTAAAATGGGCCCTTTTACTGTTATTGGAAGTGGCACCACTATTGGACAGCACTCAGAAGTTTCCAATTCTGTCATTGGTGAAGGCTGTAAAATTGGATCAAATGTTTCAATTGATGGATGTTACATTTGGAATAAGGTGAACATTGAGGATGGATGTAGATTAAAGCATGCAATTGTGTGTGATGGGGTGACCATGAAGTCTGGAGCGGTTCTTGAAGCTGGTGTCGTATTATCTTTCAAGGTACATTTTTTGAAATGCCTGACCTTTCTGGAGCCTCCATTAATTGCTTGCTGCATTAACTTATGGCTTTAGTTTAAGCTGTGCTTATTGGTGGACAAGTTTCATGCACAAAACTTTTGTTTCACGAGGACATCTAGTGATAAGTCCTTAGTTTCTTCCTGTTGAGATTTCTCCTTTCAAAGGGATCCCAATTGCATGGGATCAGAATCTAAAAGCTTTCATCAAGAAACTCAAAATGACATGTTAAGGCATAACTATGAGGGTGTTTGGTGAGCTTATAAGCTCTTTAAAACATAAGAGCTTATAAGTTATTTCAAAGTGTTTGACAAAATAAGCTCATAAGAGCTTATAAGCTGTAAAAATAAGTTCTAAGAGCTTATAAGCTCCCCCCAAAAAAGTTCTTCTACCCTAACTTATTGTCTCATTATTGTATAAGCAACACTACAAAAATAACTCAACTATGATTTTTTATTTTCATCATATATCACTCTCTTGGATTTTCTCTCTCTAACAAAGATTTTTTTTCTCTAACTAAAAATCCTATCTCTAGCTTTATAAGCTCAATTATCCAAACACTTTGACAACTCATAAGCTCTTAAGAAACTATATCTTATAAGCTCTTCAAAATAAGCTTAGCCAAACACCCTCTATGTTGCTTATATACATAACCCATTAAGAACTCATTCTGATTTCCTGTAAAAGGTGAAAAAACACTAATAATCCACTTCTGAAGAGGGAAAAGATGCATGCATTGCATTATCTGCATTAGCCATTGTTTCTGTGGCGCTTTTGTATGTTTTGATATGCAGAACCATGTAATGTGCTTGGGGGCATTTCAGTTTATGCCCACATACGCATCCATACGTTCCCTGTCAAACTTACTACAAATTTGTGAGAGAACTACGAGAGATGAGTATGGCTGATATTGTGCTTACACAAACACATAGCATGAATAATATGATTGATTTTATCTTAAGATGTAATATTCTGTGCTTGAGACTAGTTCGATCATCTTACACACTTATGCTGTGTAGGTTGTAATTGGGCAAAATTTTGTTGTGCCTGCTTACTCGAAGGTTTCTCTACTCCAACAGCCTGTCAAACAAGACAGCGATGAAGAGCTGGAATATGCTGATAATAGCAGTGGGAACATAGAAATTGCATGTAACTTCTGGAACCTTTTCAACATTTTCATCATTATGAGTTATAAAACCAATAGATTTTAGAAGCTAATTTACTCGGTTCTTACTTAATGTATGATTATCAATCATTCCTCTTATCGGAATTAATGTAATTTAACCACTTTTAAATCGTGAATTGGTGTGCATTTTTTTTTGCAAATTTTAGTTGTAATATAACTAATAAGAAAGGGATTCATGCACACAGAGCATCATATCGGAAGGCTACTGCATCTAGTTTCACATTAAATACTTTCTATATGCAGCAGTACTTAATACTCCTGAAGTGTTGGAGGAGGAGTTGATTACTGAGGTATCTGATTCACAAATTCAGGTATATATTTGCTTTTTTAGTTAATTTTCTTCTTTCTACTTTATAGTGTTTAAGCAGTTAAAAAGTGGCAAGCTAATGGCTTTAATTCCTTCCTTTCCTCTGTCCTCACTTTCTTTTTCCAAGTTTTTGGTAAATCATCTAAACATACAGAACTAAAGAACCGCATGTGAAACATGTAAAGTAAAAGAGGAAGATTCTTAGAAAACCAATCAGAAATAGTGTTAAATTTAGCATATCCTTGCACTGGATGAATAATAAACAACAAAAATATTATCACATTGAAGATTCACTTGGCCAGTCAATTACCAGCATACCCTTTCCCATGAACTCAGAGGTAACTCTGTTGTCATTCTATGATGTACATGACTTTTGATTGTTTTTGAAAGTTTTAGAATTTATGTGGTTTTCTAAATTATTTTTTAGCACCACTTTTTCTAGCTTTTCTGAGAGAACCATTGTTAACCAGTTAATACGTGATACAGGAAGTAAACAAAATCCAGATGATTATGCTTTTGCTAGCCAGTAATATGTAGGGGCATTACGAACTGCCAACATACTAAGTATGCATCCAAGAACTTCTTAAATCAAATTATATTATGCTTGTCACTTAAATTTCCTGGCAGATATTGTTGTTAAAGTATTAAGAATTGAGTGTTTGCATATGTCATAGAATGATCTTCATCAAATGTTATCAATTATATGCATCCAAGAACTTCTTAAATCAAATTATATTATGCTTGTCACTTAAATTTCCTGGCAGATATTGTTGTTAAAGTATTAAGAATTGAGTGTTTGCATATGTCATAGAATGATATTCATCAAATGTTATCAATTATATGCATTATGTTAACTCGCTTAGAGGGATGTAAAATGTATTTGTTTTCTGGGAAAGACCATGCCGTGTAATGTGAAAAATTCTAACCAATACTACATGACCAGGTTGGTGGGGTTGGTTTTATTTGGTCAGTTGGTGAGAAAGGCCTTGAAGAAGAATGGAGGCATTCAGTGGCACCAATTCCTGCCGATCGACTTGTTGAAATAATCAATTCTGCAACTGATGAACTGGAGATATCAAATGCAGAAGGCAACATTCTTCCACCTTCAGGAGAGCTGGGACTCGATTCTGATAATGAGTCTGATGATGTTAGAGATGATTATGCCCATTTCGAAGAGGAGGTAAAAGCTGACAATGATGCTTAGTGTACTTGAATTGTTGTTTGAAATCCTAATGTTGTTTCTGTTTTTACATTGCAGGTTGAAGCAACTTTTCTAAGGACTAAAAATGAAAATATCGAAGAAGAACATCTAATATTAGAAGTTAACTCGCTGAGGTATGATGCAGCCATCCCTTCCTTTTTCTTCATAATCATGTTGTTGGGGAACTTTCACTGTTTTAGCTTCATACTGGTAAAATTACCATTTTTTAATAAAGAATAAGGATAACTGCATGGATCTGAAAAATAATACTGGACTGATGGCATAGTAAATGTGTAATCCGCATATCCACTAATTGAATGTTGTTACGGAATACGGATAAGTAATAATTATTGTTACTTGGTGCAACTCTATCCGCAATATTCCTCTCTTCCCACCGAAGCACTTTAAAATTATCTTCATGTGTGCTGGATGAATTCATTCTCTGTAAAGTCTAAATTCATTATGTAGGTTCTAAATTTTAATTCCTATCTTGCGACAATAGATATACAAGGTAGAACTTATCTAATTGAACCATTCTCTGTAGCACATATAACAAAATTGTTGTATCTTTTGGTGCCTCAGGTTGTCATACAATCTGGCTGCTGCTGATTGTGCTGGTGCTTTATTCTATGCAATGATGAAGTCGGCAGTGGACACTCCACATGATTCTCCAAGTAAATTCCTCATTTTTAGTGAAAGGAATTATATAATCTGTGAAACCCTTGTTTTGATGGTAAATATTAATCAAACCAAAATGCTGATGTGATATGCGCATGAAGTTTATTTCACAAGTTTGTATCGACACCTTATTAACATGTGTGATATGGATAGGTATTCATAATTTCACAAGTTGGATAGACCTCTTTTACAGTCTGGATGTGCTAGCATGGATGCGTGTATTTCTTGCACAGGCTTAGTCTTCCCTCTAATAATTTCTGACCATCAATACTTGTTGTCTTTGAGAAACTATACTTGTATGAGCTGGATTGTTTCTTCTATTTATTGATTCATCAAATCATTGATTATACTTTTCAACTAAATTATGTGACTGAAAGTATATGTGCTGAACTAACTATTTAGTTTATGTTCCTTCGGGATGTGATACAAAAGTGAATAATGCCAAAGGCTATTGTGGGACCAATGGATGGTGATAGTAAACATGCGCATATTCTTGTTTAGTAAGCATGTATTCACATATATTCGATCTGTGTGATTATGAAAGTTTCTGCTTTCAACACACGTAGACGTAGTTTTGCTATGTCTGTCATTCAAGTCACATTTTTTATGAAAAACACTTGTATGTTTAAAAGATGAACTGAAGAATATACCAAAATCCCTAGGTTATCAAATCTAGTCTGCTGCTTCTTCACCACAATTAAAATAATATGCTGTTGCATCACCCCCATAACTCAAAAGAAAAGGAAAAATAGAAGAGATACACCTTGCTCCAACCATGGTTAACACAATCATCTTTCAGGTTCTGATATTGTCTGTCACCTCAGTATCCAGAAGGAGGTTGAGTGCTAGAAGTTGGCAAGCATAATCTACGTTAGGATCCTTGCTTTATAACGACTAGTGAACTGTAGTTGCTCAAAATTTGTATAGATCATTTACATTCCTTAATAACTCCTTGGCTTGTAAAAACCCATTATGCTGGACCTGTTAGCTTCCTAGAGGTTTTCTCTTCTTTTATTTTATGGTGTATGGAATAATGGAAAACTCAACTGTGCTTTCTTGCAGATGAGCTTATAAAAATTGCTACTGGTGTGATTGCAAAATGGAAAAATCTTTTGAAGTATTACTTGCCAAGCTTAGATGAAGAGGTTGGTACATTAAAATCTTCTTTTTACTTATTGTTATTAGCTACTTTATCAGTCCGCTTTTGCCTTTTTTTGGCCACATGATTTTATGTGGGGACTCTATAACCATATCTGGCAGCCTTAAATCAGTAACAGTTACACCATATTTATCGTCTGCTATCATCATCATGTGCAGCGATATTTGCATAATTTGTCGTCTCACTACGATATCCTGGAAATGCTTCTCTCTCTTGATGAGCTGATGTGTAATTCGTAATGATGCAAATGTCTTTGTTCTTAAATACTTAGAGCAGAATCATCAAGTTCCCCATTGAAGTAGATAATTCATAATTGTATTTTTCAATTTTAATTTAGTATTTCTCTACATAGTGCCTTAATCAAATATCTTTCGATTTCTCGAATTCATTGCAGATTGAGGTGATATTGAAATTTGAAGAAATGTGTTTAGAGTCTACAAAAGAATTTTCACCACTATTTGTCCAGGTAACTCGCTTCTGTTGGATTTTTATACAAATTATAGTTTCAGTTCTGAGATTTGAATACCTAACCTCTTCTTATTTCATTCTATAGCTTTAACATCTTGCTCTTCTACTAACACATTACGATTTAAATAATAGGGTGGAAATTTAAAATGCCCAATTTTAAGTGAAGGGACAAAAAAAAGGCTTCAAATTTTGTCAAATCCATTGGCTTTTTGTCCCTTAACTTAATTTGGGCATTTTCTACATGTTTTTATGGAATAAGGCATTTTTACAAGTGCACTATCAAATGTGCGCATTTTTACTAAAAGATATACGACTAATAGACAAAAGTAGAAATGAGGATTACATAAACTTCGCGCTCAACAGACTAACTGCAAGATATTTGTCTTTCAATAATAAATTAATGTTTTAGTGCCCAATGTCTTCATCTAAGAATCCTGTACTAATTCATCGCTTTCGTATTGCTGTGTAATTTGGGTCTATCTTTAGATTTTGCATTATCTATACGACATAGAGATTTTGCAAGAAGATGCTATACTAAATTGGGCATCAGAAAAGGAACAGGCAGATGAGTCGGATAAATTTTTTCTGAAGCAGGCAGAGAAACTCATACAGGTTGGTAACCATATCTTGATAATCATGTAATGCTTTAGAAGAAAAGTAGGTATCATTGCAAAAAAATTAGGGTGCCTTCTCCTTGATGAAAAACATATATTTTCACCGTTTTTTCATTCTTTTAACATGTACTGTAGGGTGGATAATTTTTCCACAACAGAAAATTTTTCCCGGCAACCCTTTTTTCATTCCTTTCACTCCAATTCATGATAATATATAGTATTATTATGGGCATATTGGATGTGATAATATTTTTCCATGTATTTTCATCATAGAGTGAGATTATATAAAAAAAAAAGGTGGGGACTGTTTTTCATCCATTTTCTTGTGATAAATTTGCAACCGAAGAAAATGCA
This sequence comes from Salvia miltiorrhiza, assembly GCF_028751815.1. Taxonomy (NCBI): domain Eukaryota; kingdom Viridiplantae; phylum Streptophyta; class Magnoliopsida; order Lamiales; family Lamiaceae; genus Salvia; species Salvia miltiorrhiza. The sequence goes on from NC_080387.1 coordinate 70,456,713, forward strand.
TCCTAAAGTGGTTTGCCTTGAAAGCTCGCATGAATACTGTCTACACGTTCTAATTCGAGTAACATTTGATGCAGTGGTTCCATGTGGCATCTGAAGAAGAAGATTGAGGGTAAACAGAGTGGGGAAACACGTTCTTGCTTGTTGCTAGCTAGGTGCAATGTGATGGAAATCGAGCTCAATCTTTGAATTCGATAGTTTTTCGTATATTTTTCAGTTGAAACTATATTCAGTTTATGTTCAAGATTCTACGATATGTGTACTTGGTTTTAAATAATTACTAATACGTCTTTCCGTGTAATACACAGATCATGATATATTTATTTATTTATTTTTAAAATTTTAAATTGTGTAAAAATCTAAAAATGTCATTAGTTATGAGTTACAGACTTACAGTAGATTAATTGGTAATAAAAAGTGTTAATTTAAATATTTATTTTGTTTAAAACAGTGTATAATAACAGTATTGTCAACTTAATAAGTATAATATTATATTTAATGAGTATTGTATAATAGTAATAATTAAATACATATTAATAATAGTCAAATTTGTAAATTGTTAAGCAAACAATTTAAGTCTCATTTTGAAAAAATAACACGAAACCATCAATATAATCAAATTAATAGTTGTCATTCATTTTAATAATTTTGAGCTCTTGAAAGTGAAAACTATATTACTCCTATTATTTAAAGTTCATATTTAAATAGGGAAAAACTAATTAAAAATTAGGAAAAATATGATAATATAAAAAATAAAATATAACAAATATGTTTTTATAAGTTAATAAATAAATAATTCGTACACATAATTAAATAAATATCTATAATTATAATTTTAAGATATATAACTAATTTTTTATTTACAAATTCATATTAAAATTATTACAAAATTTAAAATAACATTAAAAGGGAGTACTATAATTTAAAAATATTTAAATTTAAAATAATTATAATCAAACAACCATGTAAAAAATTGAAATGAAAAAAATAGCATTTACTTACTTTTTTCACCAATAAATAAAAAAAATAGTATGATATTCAACATTAGAATAAATGAGAGATAATAAAAAAATTAAATTTGACACGATCAAAACTTCATTTTTTTTTTTTACATAGAATTAAAAATCATCTCGCAATCTTTAACTCAAATTCTATATTGAATATTTTTTCATGAATCAAGGTTAATGATATTTTGATGCCCGCATTATAAAATTTATCAACGTTTGTTATTTATTTGGCAATTAACTAAAATAAACCACAAGTGTAAATTCAGACATTTAAGTCATTGGGCTGTAAGTACTGCGGGCTGCACGTGGCCCATGTTGAACATTGTTTAATTTTGAGCTTTTATATTATGAGTTTTTTTTTTTGAAGCGATGAGTATGTTGCATTTTTTTTTTTTGTTGAGGCGAGTATGTTGCATTTTTGTTTGTGCATATATTATTGTTGTAAATGACTTATGTTCAAACTGATATATCATGTTAATTGATCATGACAAAATTAAAAAATAAAAAAAAATTGCTATAGGAAAGAAACTATATCTGCCAATTTTATAATCAATCATCAATCAATATATTGATACCTCACTTTGAAACACATTATGATTTTTTCAACATAAAGTGACAATAGAAAGACTTTATATTTATAAAAAAATTACTATAATAAAAGGAACAACTGGAAAGAGGCTTAGTTGAATAATTTGAGTATATTGTATCAGGTCCTAAATTTACCTGTATATAACCAAATTTAAAGTAACAAAATAATGTATAAATAATAAATACTTATGATAGTTGAACTTTGAATTATTCAAGTGTTTTGACACACATAATAATATAAATTATTAGAATATTCAATTTTGAGCAAATTCCAACCATAAATGATAAATCACACAGATTATTATTCTATTTGTATGTCCAATAATATACGAAATATGTGTGGGTCAATCTACAATATCACACAAGTCAAAGCACCAAAGTGCAAAGACTTCCCTCTCAGTGTTATACTGCACAAATAAAACAACAGCGAGTGAAATTCTCAAATTTCATTAAAATATGGGGCTCAATTTAATTTTTACATTTTCCTAATCCAATCCCTTGTTTGTAAAACCCCCCATTTCAGCTTTTTATTCATCTCTCCTCCATTTTTTTTAGAGAGAGAAAACTGGGCAAATATTATACATCGAACAGACCACAGCTCCACACACAGATAGGCGCACACCAGGTGTTTGATTAAAAGAGGCGGAAATTTGGAGGGGGATTTTTGGGGCAGCTATTAATTGAATCGCCAAACCGATGGAATTGTATGCGTAGGCGATGCGTCTTTGCGAATTGAATAAATAAGGAATCAAAACCCTAGGCGAAGGCGAACCCCATTTTGTCAGGTTAGTTTCAGCTGCCTTCTCCATTAGTTTTGTTCAGTTTTCACATTAGGTTTCGTGTTTGAGTTATTGGTTTGTCGTACGAGTTCTGAGCATGCTGCGGATTATAGCCTTTTATTCGCGTGGTTGCTTTGCGGTTATTTTTTTGATGATGTTTCTGGTTTCGTTCCCTTTGCTCCAATTTTGTGCTAGTCGTGATTATGGTATGTAGGGTATGAAAATGTGGAATATTTAGTAATGGCCTTCAGTTTGAATACTGTTCTTCGTTCTGGCCACCATCGAATTTGAATTTAGGGCTTGACTGGAAAAACTTATTATTCGATGGGGTTGTTAGTTATTTAATCTTCATGTCTCTTCAATGTTTCTGTTATTATATATAATTAGCGTAGACCTGATACAAATGGGCATTTCCCCAAAATATTTGCTAGCGCGACGCAAGGTTTTATTTTTGAATTCCCAACTCACGTCCCGTAACACGATGTTGAGGGTTTAGGGTGTGTCTGTATCTAAAGAATTAAGCTTGTAGATGAACATTCAAATGCCCAATGTCACTGAGCGAATTTAGTTTGTTGGTAGGTGATGTGCATCACATGTCAGCTTACTTGTTCTTGTTTAGTCAGCTAATAAGACAATGACTTAAATGTGTTGGATTTGAGGAAGATGTTGATATTCTGAAATAATTTGGTCATCCGCTTATGGACTGCCTGGAAAAGAACAATGTTTGAAAGCTGTTTGCAACTTCTTGTGACATGTGTTAGTATCTCCATCAAACCCCTTGCCTGCTACACTCGGACACTTAGTGACTTATTAATACCTATCCTACTCCAGAAGCTACATGAGTGCCCAAAATACCAGTTTATATTTTCTCAATCTTACATTAGTATACTACTATACTTAGATATTCTGAATCGATTCAAAAGTTCATTTCTCTACTTCAGATGATTTTATGTCACTTTTTGAAGATATTCGTCTGAAAGATTGTTATTATAATTATAGTGGATGATCTGTAACTTCTTCACATGAGTACGAGCATCTCTATTATGATCAGCAGGGTTTTTCAGTTTTTCTAAGATGTAGAGTAAATATTATCAGATTTTAGTTGTCTGTTTCTCCTGAAACTAGTTAGTAGGGGCCATAAGTCGTGTTAGGCTAATTAGATTGCTTTTAAGATTTATGAATGTATTAAAAGTTTGGCGGGTAATCAATCATGATAACAAAAATCATATTTTACTGTTATTAGGGTGATATTAAAATGATGGAATGGAGTTACTGCAAGAAGTGCATCTTTTTGGAAGGAAAATATCTAATTTAGAAAGATAGTGAAATTCAAGGAATTGAAAATGAAGTTCGCGTCTGCATGACTATCTCTATCACATCTTCTTCTAAGTATATAATTTCAGTCTTTGAAGTTCTTTTTGTGTCAAGTTTGAAATACTTTGAGAAAGCAGAAAGTATTCAGGTGAATCAGCTTGTTATATATGAGCTTCCCACCCATTTATTACATCTGAAGAGGAAGATGCATGCTTGAATGAAGTCTACTTCGGGCCTTCGTCATCTGCTTTAACTTGCTCAAATTTATGTTAATGCTGTTCTGGTTGAGAATGTCAACCATATGCTGATTGGATGTTTCCTCTTATTTATGCTTTAAATCCTTCCCTCTATTTCCTTATCATTCTAAAAGCCCTTCACTTCAATTTAACTACGCTGATTCATGAAACCTATTTCATTGATGGCTACTTCTTATATCTGAGAATCTTGTGTGTTTGTGCACATCCATAGGAGTTTGACATTTGGAGCTCTGGTTCTTGCACTTTCATTTGTCTGATATGACTTGTTAAGGGGGAAATAGTTTACTGGATTATGGCAATGTATATGTTACCATTCATGTCATGAACTGAATTTACTGGAAAAATACATTCAGACAGACTGATTTAGTTAATTTGGTTTGTAATGGTTTTATGCCAATTTCCCTAACAATGTTTTGCCTACTTTGTTGGCTTTCACCTTATACAGCTTTTGCCTTTTTTCAGTCTTGGAGCCATTGTGGACTTATTATGCCAATTAATATACTCTGTTTATTGGATATGCAATAAGGATTGTTGGAGTAACACGCAAAACCTAATATATCTCGTTCATTACAAGCATTCCATGGAGCTGAAGGTTTCTCCAGAAAAACCGGGGTTTTCATCTTCTGATGTGGCCAGTGATACTGAGGAGAAAGAAATCAGTGAAGGCGAAGATGAAGACGATGATCGTAACCACAAGCATCGTAGGCGAGAGGCTCGTTCTCAATCTCAGGAGGGGGATTCTGTTGATAACCGTTTGACAAGACCATACAGAAAAAGGAATCGGCCTTTTGAAAATGGTTACTCTTACAGGGATGGTGACCCTCAATCAGGTGAACCCTGGAGAAATTACAATATGGCTTCAGATAGAGACTTTCCCGCAAGGTTTGACAAGAGGCGTTTCAACCAGGGCTCCTTTTCCAAAGCTCCTTCAGATTTGAACCAAAGGATCAGAGGCAACCAAATTCTACCAGGTGAAGTAGGCTTTGTCAGGGGTAGGGGAAGGGAACCTGTTCCTTGGGGCATTCATGATTCAAGGTTTGGATTGGTTGATGTTGCATCTCAGATAGTTCAACCTGGACCTGTTCCGTCTGCTATGTTTGCTGGGAGGGGCTTGTCAAATGTTTCTAGTGCACATGGTACATCTTGGAATGCATTTGGGCTGGTTCCAGGCTTACCCAACGGTGGACTTGACTCACTTCATCCCCTTGGTTTGCAAGGACCGCTAAGACCAGCTATCAATCCACCAGTAAATGTTGGGCTTCCACGGCAACGGTGTAGAGACTTTGAGGAGCGTGGTTTTTGCTTAAGAGGAGACATGTGTCCGATGGAACATGGTGTTAATCGTATTGTTGTTGAAGATGTTCAGGTGTGCAAACTTTCTAGCTGATAAGTTCTCAAGTTATATTCATTAGGTGTTATGGAATTCTCTTAGTCGTTAGTGAGTGGTTTGTTTAGACATTTCACTTATCTAGCTTCTGAAAAATTGGCTGGCTGCACAAAATGCGAAGAAGATATTATCCTTTTAGGAAGAATGCATTCTTATTCAGGTGTGTCTGTGATGGAAGGCGTGTGTTTAGAATTATGTGTGCTGATGATACGAGTAGCTGTAGAACGTGCAATTTTCCTTGTGCTTCATATTTCCAGCATGGACTCTTTATTTATTTCCTTCTAGACGAGATTGGTGCCATGTCCACCCATCCAGAGGTAGTTCTAATATAGCAAAAGTGGTTTTGCTCAAAAGAGAATACAATCACACGCGCATAAAGCGGTTCTCTTCAAAGTCTTAAGGATAGATGTTATGATTGAGAAATTATGTTGTTGATTGTATCGTTATTAGTGGTAGGATCTCAACATGAATACCCCCTGGTATAGAATTCACAAGGAACTTTCAGTTTCACAGATTTGAGAAGTCTTCATATGTCTAGAAACGTCTCAATATACTTTTAGGTTCATAAATATGATGTGTACTCAGCTTAGCTGATGAAATAGCAAGCCTCTTCCTACAATATTATTGTGTTCTTTCTGGTAAACAAATGTTTCAAAACTTCTGTATTGCAATTTGCAATCAATTATGCATCAACAATAACTTGTCATATATGTATGTGTATATACAGTGGAGTGCCATGGTTTGTATTGCCAGCAGTTTATTGATACTTTTGTGCTCTGATGATTATTTTTCGTGCACGTATAAGGCCTTGATTATTTATTTATCATAATTTCAGAGCCTTTCACAATTCAATCTCCCTGTTTCACTTCCTGGCTCGCAACTTCTTGGAGCATCTTCTGCACAAGGAGCTTTGACTGTTAACCACAAAGTTTTTCATGCAAAAAATAGCAAGCCTGGAATGATTGTAGATGGTTTTGGCCTGAATAGTGGTGTTGCTGGAGGTTCCATGGCAGGGGCATCAACATCTGATGTGTATGATCCAGATCAACCTTTATGGGCAAATGATAACCCTGAGACATCGGCAGCATTAATAGCACTTAATCAAGCAAATGTTGATGAAACTGAGTCCTTTGTGGACATGAACCTTCCCAACCGGCATAATGTTGAATCAGTTGAAGGTTATAACGATGATCGTCCTCTCAGAAATGCCAGTACTGGTGGATCTCAAAGTTCATCTGTGTGGGGAAGAATAAGTAATTCAAAACGTGGCTCAGAACAGGAAAACAAGACTGAGAAAATGCTAAACACAGATTGTTCCAATGTTCCCAATCAAGGGAAAGGGATGAATGTTGATGGAGATGGTTCACTCCTTAAGGAATCATTTCCCAATAAACAGAGTGATTTTGTTCGCGATATTCGAACACCAGCTCAAAGGGGACTCCGTACTTTATTTGTCAGTAACATTCCCCTGAAAGACAATAAGAGGGAAAGTCTTCTCTCACATTTTCAGAAATTTGGTGAGGTTATTAACATTTATATTCCCATGCAAACAGACCGTGCTTTTGTTCAATTTTCTACAAGGGAAGAAGCAGAAGAAGCACTAAAGGCACCTGATGCTGTAATGGGCAATCGGTTTATCAAGCTTTGGTGGGCAAATCGTAATAATATTCCTGATGATGCGATAAGTGGCAATTCCGTTGCGCCAATTACCCCTCGTGGAATTTCACTTCCTCCCGTTTCTAATCAATTTGCTCTTGACAAAGGAAAAGAAAATCCTCATCCTACAACTGGAAAAGATGGTAATTCTCATCATGCTTCTGTTGGTCAACAGCCAGTTACTGACCATCCCAAGTCAGCGATTACAAATGGTTCCAAAGCCCCTCCTCTACAGCAAAAGAAATTGGAGAGTTTAGAGATTTTAAAGGAAGAACTTCGTAAGAAGCGGGAGATGCTGGATCAGAAACGAAATGAGTTCAAGCGCCAGTTAGACAAACTCCAAAAACAAGTAATTCTTCATTTGAAATGTGACTGGCAGAGTTGTTTCATTTAAGTGTTTTAGCATATTATCTCTCATTTATTCAAAAACCTTGATGTTTCATTTATGAAGTTGGCATATTTCCTATGTTTGGAGGGTAGCTTGCCACTCCCTCTTCTGGGATTGTAGCGAGCAGCTCTGTATTGTTTATGAGAAAGGAGTCACTGTTGTCTAAAGTGATCAACATAAATGCAAAGCATCAGTTATCTTCTTTCTCCTCTGATCGAGTCTATGGTTTCCACCCTTAACTTTTTTATTCTTTTTCCAGGCTGTTGGCAGCAAGGATATGCCAGCATCAGATTCAACCACAAAAAGGGTTAAAGGTGAAACACCACCTAATCAGGCAAAAGCTGAAACTTCCAAGTCATCACCAAGAGATAGCATGACTATTGAGAACACCCGATCTGCACAGCATTCTGTGACACAAACATCAACTTCAACCATGCATACTCATGAGCTTTTGAAACCTTTTCGTCCGCAAGCACCTTTAGGGACACCATTTGTAGCAAACAGATTCAAGCTGGATAATCGGCCCACAGTTTTCAAAGTTGTTCCGCCGTTACCACCTGACCTTGCAAATGTAAGTCATACTTCTCTTAGGGTCCGTTTACTTTAATGGAAAAAGAGAGGATAAATATATTTTCACATGTTTATTATGATAGAAAATTTTCTCCGGGCAGGGTGGAGTATTTTATCGGGCAGCTCCTTTTCACTCATTTTTTCTCTAATGTTGAATAATATTATCTTTGCGTAGTGGTGTGAAAATATTTTCCAACATTTTAAGGGGGGAAAGGATTGTGAGTTTTTTTTCATCTCTAGTGAGCATATGATAAAAAAGAAGGAAAAGATTATATTTTTTCATCTTTCCTTATCCATCATTTTCCAATGAAAATTTACAACCAAAATAAAACGCACCCTTAGTGTTTACCAGACATACTTTTCTGCTTGAAGGGATTCTGTATTTCCCTTCTTTTCTGGTGAGACATACCCATCAAATGGCTATTGACTGACGCATGCTCCTATTTTAATTCTGGATTTTTAACTCCAGCTTAAATCCCTTATATTTGAGTCGTGGAAACTCATTATTTTCTTTCAAGTTATTTGCGTGAATATCTGCCTTCCAGATGAGTGTCTGGCCGGCATTCAATTCATCATGAGAATTACTTCGTTTTCCTGTTTTTTTGTCTAAATGATAAGTATGCTTGTTAGGTCGCTGCTCTGGAGGAGCACTTCTCATCGTATGGTGATCTTGCTTCGGTGGTACTGGAAGGGTCGGAGCTTCAAGAGACTAATGATGCTTCAGTATCATCTTCTGATGTTTCAGCTCGTGTTTCCTTTACAACCCGGCGATCTGCTGAGAGGGCCTTCTCACATGGTAAATCATGGCAAGGTCACAAGTTGCAGTTTTTGTGGCTTACGTCTGTTAACACTGGCAAAGAAGTCGACAGCTCTGGGAATCTCCCAGCTGCTTCAAGTGCGTCTGTTAACACTGGCAAAGAAGTCGACGGCTCTGGGAATCTCCCAGCTAATTCAAGTGCATCTGTTAACACTGGCAAAGAAGTCGACAGCTCAGGGAATCTCCCAGCTGCTTCAAGTGCGTCTGTTAACAATGGCAAAGAAGTCGACAGCTCTGGGGTTCTCCCAGCTGCTTCAAGTGCTTCGTCGGATGATAACGCTCAACCTAGTGGAGATGATGCATCGGTGGATAATCAGAAAATTTCTGTCTCAGGATCAGACGAACCTGGGAACCACAAAGTAGAAGCTGATGAAGATTCTGCTGAACAGGAGAAAGATTCAAAATCCACATCGACCTTATCTTCGGGCGAAAAGCAGCTTTAGCTCTTATACCTGATGCCGCTTCTAGTTGTACAGTGAGGTAAACATGATGTCAAATTATTATAATTCATATGGTTTAACTGAACCTGCAGCTAAAATCTAGCTTCAGTCTTTTTTTCTCATTTTTGGGGTTTTTTTTTTCGTGGAGAAATGTCTAATTTTCATCTGGCAGTCCTCAGTAAGTGCGAATTGTAATGCGTTGTGTTCTTTCTTATAGATTTTTTAGAAACAAGGTTTACATTTTAAAAGAACAAAACACAAAAATCATTACAATTAGAACAGCTGGCCTTCTCTTTGGCCCTCTTTTGTGCTATAATATAAGATGCTTGTTTTACACGTTAATTCAGATGTTCTTAAAGAGAGTTGCTCTTGCTCATAGGACTGTTACTTTAAAAAGTATGGTTTGTTTTGTATTTAATGGTTTTTTATTAAAATTATGAACCTCTTATTTTGGTGGTCATTTTGAGATCTTGGCTTTATTGTTTCGCATTTTGCAGTTCTTATAATAGGGGGTGAAGTCTCGCATTCTTAATCTTGTAACAAGTGGTAACTTATCGCTCTTATAGAAAGCAAAAAATAGGTCTACTCATTTTTTTTTAATGTGTCAAAAGTCATGTTAAAGTTGCTTATAGTAATAGTATTCCTTCAAATTTCATATGTTAAATAGAATTCCACCATTGTATTAGATCTTTAGCAGACGTTGAAGATAAATCCCATCGATTTCTGTTATCTCCTTGTACATGTTTGCAAGATTTGGGGGTGCGGCTTTATTTTTTGTTAAAATTAAGTCTTTACTTTTGCATAGTAAAAGGATCAGATTTTATAAACATCTCAAGCTTAAACAATTACATGGCCACAAATGACATTATCAAATTTTAACAAAGAGAAGGGTAAATATTATGCAAGGACTTAAGTTTGACAAAATTGAACGAACAGATGAGTACATGGACACAAATGATATAATCGTCTCACGACTTCACAAATACGTATAAACAACGCACCAAAATCCTTCTTGGCTGACGGCGCCTTACCACAATCCTTCTTGGCTGACGGCGCCTTACCACAATCAAGCGACAACCATGTTAGCGAGTCTCACCTGTTTATCTAGCGGCAGATACTCCTTCATACAAAAACACGTCTGATGCATCACTTGCAACAAGAACATAGCTGTGTCTTCCTCAGTCGAGTTGATATGTTGTGAGTCGGGCAGATAGTGACCCTGCCCTACTCGTCCAGCCCAATCATGAATGCGTTCCATTGCTCTGAAAAGGCATGATGCTACAGATTCTGCAACCATTCCTGAACCAGTGCCTGCGAGGAGAGGTGGTAGAGTAGTGGGAAGGTCGGTCAAGACACTTCCCTTATCAGCAAACAAAATGGTCATATACTTAGAGCTGCTACCAGATAAGAGGCCAAGAAACCGTAGAGCCTGAGAAAGAAGAAATCATAGTATCAGTAAACGTGGAAAACGAGTATCACAGACACAGTAGAATTTCATGGTGAGGACCAATAAAATACAAAAAGGATCAATAACATCTATTTTAGCAATATAAGTTGGCCTGTCAGTTTATGACCATGACAAAATTGAAGCCCGTTTGTTTGAAATCTAGATTTTTTCTTAAGTACCTTTTTTGTTTAACATGTACATGCAACTATGTTTTTTTGTTTAATGAGGAAAATTTTGGCTCTTACTGTTGAGGGGTAGCTTGTCACGCATAGAATTTCTGCTGTGTCACTGAGCCATTGTCTTCTAACACTGACATCATAGTGTTGCAAAGTTACAGTGACTTCTACCAGAATGTTCCAGATAACTGCATATTTTCACATTTAAGTGTGTGCTGTTAGTTTGAGTACATAAATTTCAATGCAATGCACTTTCGAGTTTACAGACTAACCTTCCGAATCAGAGTCCAACATATATGCTTTCAGTTTTGCAAGTTCTGCCAGAGGGATGGAACCAACTCGAACTAGTGCAGCTTTAGCTTTAACTTTTCTTAAAGTTTCATAGTTGCATTCCTCCTTGAAGTTTGTATCAGAAATCTGTACAACAAGAGAGAGAATCAATTGTAAAAAGAGAGGATTGGTAGATGTAGGAGACATTTGGTTCGAGCGATAAGGTATAATTGATAAAATAATCCAACTTAATCAAATGTTTGGTTTGCATGATTCAGCCCATGATGGATAACATGGCCTGCACTCTATCTATTTGGATGATTATTTATCATCCCAAAGTTGGGTCTTGGGTGGATTATTTAATCATCATCTAATCCTATCAATCTTATCTATCTCATCAACCAAACCAAACACCCCCGTACAGTATAAAATATCATGACTTCCAGAGAAATCAGTTGAAAATGATATTACCAGCAGGAATTTCAATAGCCAGCCTTGTTGAGCCTTCCCAAGACATCTAATTGCTTCAGTCCATTCAACGTTGGTGTTCTTCCGGTATAATTCAGTATTAACACTTGAGTGAGACCACGGCAACATTGTAAAGAGAACTTCCATGCACCGTTCCAAATTATGTGCATAATCTTGAGTTTCAATAGCTGAAGATTCGTTTAAACAAATCTGCAAACTCTTCCAGCATGAAACTCGCATTGAGATTTTCTCTTCATTGTTGTATTGATCAGCAGAAGCAAACCAATGCAAGAAATCAGAAACGTCATCAAAAAGCTTTGCAACTCTGGAATTGGAGAATATCTTCAATAAATCTGCCAGGTGCAAGAGCATAAGTGATTGCAGATTTGACTCGAGTGTCTTAAACCTTGCTCCATCAAATAACTCATCAATGAAGCCAAGAAGTGAATCAAACTGGTGTGCGTGAGACAAAATGAATAGAAAGCACTCCTCCCTCAGGGTTCCTTTTCTGAAGTCTATATCTTGGGAAGGCATTTCAGCAGTTCGATCACTGTATTTCATGCACCGTCTGGATATTTCTGCCCACTCCATCACAGGCAATCGTGGAGCATGTGACAGGCACCGCAAAACAAGAGCAACCATACTAGTATTTACGCCCGTGCCAAGCTGAAATTTATGAAAACCAGAACGCAGATCAGAAGAACTTCTATGTTTCTGCGGAAACAGTTGGGATTCCAGGAACACGACAATGATAATTATTTAACAAAGAACAACTATGTAAGGCCAAAATAAATCAACAAGACCATAAAATGAACTTCATAAGGATGCCCACTGTCTTTTTATTAAGGAGTAATATTATGCCTGAGAATTAAAATTGAGCAAGATTACCATTGAATAATTTATCTGCATAAGCCACAAAGAGAGTTTCATGACAACAGTGTCTTCAGCAACTCCCTGAGAGGCAGACTTAGGGGCACCGGCATCATCACGCTCAGCATCATTTGTGTCTTCCTTAGAGAACACAGAGTGCCTGAGAACTGAAACTGCCCATGCTGCATTCTCCTGTGACTGAGGATCATCAGAGTTTTGTGCGAAAAGAAATACCTCTTGAATTAGTGATGTTGACTCAGCCTCCAGGACATTATTTGAAACCAGAGAACCCGATACACGAGACGGTTCCTGCCAGCAATTATATATATTAACCCAGATAAACAAAATAGAAGCATAAATATATTGATTATTTTTTGCTTCTCAGCATGTTATGTAGCAGATTGTAAACATCTTTGCCATTTCAGATGCGCTCATATTTCAAGATAATGATTTCAGTCTATCTAAGTAAGAACATTAAGATCATTTTCCTTCTTTTGTTATATTCCTCTCATGTATCACACTTCTCAGCAATTCAGCTACTCTGTTGCAAGCTAGGATTTTGCATTTTCATACATAAACAAAAAAAGTGCTTGAGGTACAACCTTTTGCTGGAACACGGTGGGTGAGGAGGAAGAAGGGAACTGTTGAATCAGTGTCCCAGCACCAGCCCCCACAGCATTTACAACCCCAAGCATCCCTCCTAGTTGAACAAATGGTAGGTGAGTACTCGAGTATGTTCTTCTAAACAATTCAAGAAATCCTTTAACGTGCTCCTCCTTTAAAGAGGGCAGCCTTGAACTTGAAACCAATGAAAGGAAGCTTCCAGCTCCAACACAAGATGCCATTAACAAGTTCTGGAGGAAATTATCAGATTGCTTTACAGACAACAGTCCAGAGATGAGCTCCATGAAGCTGCTCACAAGATGGTCCAATTCAGTATCATCAATCAGTTCTACCTTATGGCAGAAATACACTACAGTTGGTACTGAAAGGCATGCTCCTAATGCCAACACCGGCAAACAAGTTCCCCCTCCAGCATGCTTTGGGAACAAATCATTTGCGCTAGGAATCCATGAAATGATGAGGGACTTTAAATAAAGGACTGCATCACGATACCCAGCTCTGTATATTGCCCCAAGAGAATTCCCTAAACCAATGACAGGTCCAGCAGCACCCCAGGCATCCTCCTCCAGATGATCAATATTGTCATCCAGAGCTTCAACTTTAGATGAGGACAAATCGTCTGTTCCTAGGGGAAAGTAAGCTGCTAGCTTGTCTAGAATACCAGCTGAAGATCCACTGAATTGATCCGTCATCTGGACTAAGGTCTTAACAATTTTTCTTAGTAATTCCAATTCCTGATTCTTGTATGTTTCTTTATCAGACTGAGTATTAGACCCAGAATCAACTCTAGTTAGAAGACCTTGGCATGAAAAACCTAATCCAATTCCACAAGCTCCTTTCACAAGGGTGCTCTTACTATAAGATGCTACCTGTTTAAGAATGGATCAGATGTTATTATAGCACATACAATAAGATTTCCTGTACAGCAAAAATAGAGTGACATTCAGTTCATAAATCACATGAAATAAAGAAGACCTAGAAAACCTTCTTTAGAGGTGAAGGAGCATCAGTTCCAATGACATGCCAGATGAAGAGGTAAAAAACTTTTCATGACAAAAGGAGCACATTTCACTCAAAGCCTCTTCAAATCAAGGAACAAAATACCGCAGACGACTATAAATGGTGAGACAATATACATATTTGTCTTGAAGTCAGACCAGACCATTAGCACATGCAGCTAAGCCTCTCATTCATTATATGGTGTTTGGAATTACAATCCTATACCTCAAGAAGTGCAGTTATATTCTTAAACTTCTGCTCATGATCAGTCACATGAAGGCAACTTGAGATTAACCCAAGAGAAATTGCTGCTGACCACTGACGGTGTTCGTGCTCATATTGAGACAACCAATTTAACAAGAACTTTGAAGCCATCGATTGAACAGCATGTGCTGATGCAGGTAGCGCCTACACAGAGGATTACATGGTAATCAATAACTAAAACTATAAAACCGTGTCATAGAAAAATTAGAAAACTTCGCCTCTTTTAACTTCTTATTTGAAATTCATCCCTATTCAAATTGATTGTGGAAGATTAAATTTACACTAGCAAGTTAAGATAAAACCTTGAAGAACATGACGACTGCAACTTATTTCTACCACTAGGTTCAGTCGCAAAGTAATAAAGATATCTGTTCAAGAGCTTTGAGCAAAGTGAAACAGAAAAGTAAAGTGCGGCTAGTTATAAAGCCTGATCCATAATTGTTTATCAGGCTCTCTTCAAACATGCTACATCACCTCCCTCCGTCTTCTGGTATTATAAACATCCTCTGCTTGGAGAAATGAGTTGGACTGGAAAAATAGTGTAACAGACTCTAATTTCAGTTTCTAATCCTACTTTATTCAGAAACCATTGTATAATGTTGTAATAATCTAACTTTTTGGAAGATAAATTATGAAAAAATTATAAATTGCCACATTTTGGACCAAAGTTATAATTAAAGAATGAAGCTTCAACAGAACAGCACAATGACTCGCATCAGATTGCAGAAAGCATTAAATCTTCACCAGACAGAAAGCTCCAAGTGCGAGAGCAATATTCTCAGAAGATCGAGGAATTGCTGCTTCCGCTAATCTTGTCAGGATCTGCGAGATTATATGGAACAGATAGCTACATTTTCAGACGGAAAAAAAAGGACTTTTGTGTGCCAAAGAGACAAAAGAAGACAAGTACAATGAACCTTCAGAATATCAGTAGCAGCCTTCGATGTTTTGTCCAACATGGTCAAATATGCTTTTGCCTCAAGTACCATGATGGAAGACCTTAACCATCTTTCCATGAAAGGTTTCCATGATTGCATAGAGAGAAGGGCAAGCAAAGTATTTCTTGACAGCAGAAGAGAGCCAGATATTTCCAGAGCTGCATCCTCATATTTACTGTTCACATCCTGTAATCCCTGCGGACTGATGCCTTTAAATCTACAATCCCCATAAGCAGTTTAGAAAAGATACAGAGATACAGTTATCTCACTTTTAATGATTCCTGATTTCTCACATCTTTACGAGTAGGAAAGCAAAGCAAAGCAGCACCAGGTAATTTTTTAATCCTGTGGTTACTTCCTGCAAAGTAAATGTTTTTAGCATGGTTTCAAATTCAATGTGGGACAGATATAGAGTTTCAGAACAAAAATTCCACTAACGATAACGTGAACCTATCCATATTCCATACAATGAACTAGTCCTCATCTAGCTTCTTTAGAACCTTCATGATTTTACTGTGAATATCACTTGGCTTGGTGTCCCTTTGTTCTATATTAGTTCTGTTACTTCTGTATGAACAAAAATCAAAAGCTACTATCTCTAACTTTAGATAAAAACTGACCTATTTGATCGGAAGAGGGATAGACTTACACAGATTTTACTATTTTAGACAAGTTACAAGCAATTCTAGGTTACACAAAGTTGAGAAACATATGAAATTAACATGTCAAGCAATTCCTAAGGTTCACAGAACAGATGGCCTTGTTGTACCTGAACCGAAGATAACCTCAGGAACTACATCTAACAACTTGAAAATCTTGTTTTGAGATCCAGTAATCCTTTTCTGCTTTACAGATCTTCGCCTCGTACT
The DNA here is from genome assembly GCF_028751815.1 of Salvia miltiorrhiza. NCBI lineage: Eukaryota > Viridiplantae > Streptophyta > Magnoliopsida > Lamiales > Lamiaceae > Salvia > Salvia miltiorrhiza. The sequence continues at coordinate 70,472,838 of NC_080387.1, forward strand.
GTCAACACAAATAAGTATGATCAATATGAGATCTTTAAATAGTTTCTTCCATAGTACAATGTAGATAATAAAAATGTTTTTTCTAACATGTGCTCATAATTTATGAGTCTGACTTCAAACTCTTCTAGTGCTGCAAGCAAATCAGGATTTGTCTGAGAAAAGAGAAAGCCCATGTTCTTGGTACCGAAATCTGGTATGCTTCTCTGAATATGCACCACCTAAGAATAAAATGCATAGTGAGATAGAATGCGAAAACAATTTGTATAGTATATCAAATGAAATGCCAAGAAAAGTTATTTGACGCAGTATGATAATTCAATGAAATTTAAATTAAGTATTTCAGTTCTAAACTAAAGTCAATCTCCTGGTCCCAACTTCACTAATCACTACTACAAGATTTTATTGGGAACATTACACAGAATAAAGTACCTAAATAAATAATAAAGGCATGGAAAACACTTGCCTCATATTGCATTAAGGCTCTTAAGGCAGCTTCTTGACCTCTTGTCCACAAAGAACTGTGACTAACTTGCATCTGGGTTCCAATCTTCCACAATATGTTCAAAACATTTTTAGCAGCTTCGGGATATGCTTCGGCATCCATTGCCCCCCATCTCAAGAAAAGAGCCAGCCTATTGAAGGAAAATAAAGTGATAAAATATCTGAAGGCACTAAGGAGTTTTGAATCTTAGAAGTCAGCTACATGAGCAAAAGATAAGTCCAAGGAAAAAGAAACACTACTAAAAGCTCATAAAAAGTGTTACACAATCCTGTGAATTACGACTGTCGGGACTCGGGAGTTCCAAAGATAGCAGAGATAAGTAATTGACGCCAAATATCAGAGGAAATATTTTGTGAGAAGATATAATAGAAAATAAAGATTACAAATATAGCTTCAAATAGTCATCAGATGTCAACATAAACCTCAATTTCATGCAACAAGAATTCTATACATCTATATGGATTTTCATATTTACTTTTTATTCATCCTATACAACTTTACTGAAATGACTTTTGGCTGCTCACTCTCAGTTTCTCTGGTTCACCATAAGATTAAATTCAAAGATAATGTTAGTCTTCTCTCGAAGAAAGAAAGAAATAGGTAGACTTGAAATCCCAGACTTCAATCTCTAACATCTTAGAAACTTATCAAAACACATCATAAAGAAAATGAATCAAGCCCGTTACCAGAGAAACAATGTGACCTGTCATCATTTAACAGTGTCCGAAATATACACTCAATAGTTTGCTAAATTGCTAGTTTTTACTGATAGATTTACATTTCAAACATAAGGAACATATAGAGTAGACCAGACGTAACAAGAGGAACAGCAACAAAATATTTACCCGTAAGCAACGGCGGCATTTTCGGAGTAGTTCTGTGTTTGTTTTCCAACCACATCCCAGGCAGTATAAAAATCTGGACCCAGTGTATGGCATATTAATCACTTATACATATCTTTTGTCATACTAAACATAAAGTGAAGCTACACTTTTCTTGATAAGAAACTAGGACTTTGAAGCAGTGAAAGCATTAAAGGTCTACCTATCACATCAGCTTCACAAAGATAAGCAAGGCTTTGTAATCCGACAGACTGAACCAAAGGATCGTGGTTTTCTATACAAGCCTGTTATTGGAATTGATTAGTGAGAAAGCTTCACTCTGCGAGCTTATGAAGTTCTAGAGAAATTAAGTACAACATACCGCTACAGACAAAATAATGTCCACCCCCCTATCAGGGTTTCTTTTGCAAACATCTTGTATAGAAACTGCAATGCTCATACGGATTCCTCGTTCAGTGCCGTGCAGTACTAGTTCATTTGGATGCAACATTCCCTGAAATCACCGAGGGTAGAAATGGTTCTTTATTCTATGCGAACTTTTGGGTTGGAATTTTCCAGTATGACATTTGCATTCTTCATATGTTGGCCACACAGGCAAATCAGATGGGCAAAGCAATAAGTTTAATCTCACAAGACCAAATGGTTATGTAATACCATGCTGCAACTCTAATATAGTAATATAGAAATAGAGAAAAAAAAAAGCACAAAGAGTAAGAAATCAAGCATTAATAAACAAGACAATATAAAACTTGCCTGCAAGCTCCCAAAGACACGGTCATTGATCTCCCACGTCTTACAAATCAAGCGTATTGCAGTAGCTTTTATGAAACTGAAAAATTGACGAGCAAAGTCAGGCATATCATCACCTGCAACGCAGAATCCTAAAATATGAAAAACCCTTGTTGCAGATTTTTTTATTCCCCAACTCTCTGATTGAATTATGAGTAGAAAATCTTAACACCTCAGAAGATACAGAAGAAATTGAATTACACACAAGAATTCTTTTAGTGCAGAAAACCAATACTCTAGGTAATTTAAAAGAGGGTTCCCTTGTTAGATGAAATCATGCCCGATGATTAAGATAAGTCAGCAAGTACCTTAACAGGAATATGGTACCTGAAGTTGGCCCTAGAAGGCTAGAATTATGTACATAACATTACTGTTTCATAATGACCAAAGAATTGAATGACATTTTATTTGGTGTTGTTGTGGATCTTAGAATTATTCTTCAAGAAATCTCTTTTAAATATGCCTAATGAATTTTGCTTATATGACCAGGATCTTTCTAAGTCGAGCGCATGACACAAGCCATTGGATTCTTTCCTTACCCCATCATCATCATCATTGTCAAAGTTGTAA